>NC_072441.2:56028750-56330000 GCF_028878055.3 Symphalangus syndactylus | reverse complement strand
TGCAGGCTTTCACTTTATATTTTCCTACAGCTGTATACGTATCTACATTTCTAGTACAATAAAAAATTTTAAAATTAAAATTTCAAATTTTTGATAAAAAACATAATACAGAAAATAAGATACTTGTGTATTCCAGATTTAACACATATTACTATCACTTCATGCAACAGAGAAATGAAAAGCTATACAGAAATATTCATATCCTCTCTTCCTATGTCTCTTCCTAAGTTCCTTGTACATATGGGTGTACATTGTTTACAAGCATAGATAATAACTACAAACTATAAATAATATTGCTTAATCAATTTTGGTTAGGTACAATATGCAAACAATAAAATTATTCAATTTAAATGTAAAGCTTGATGAGATTGAGATAAATAAACCTATGTAACCACCACCCCAATCAAGATATAGAACATGTCTATCATCTCAAACAATTTTTTTTTGCCCCTTTGCAATCCACGTTCTTTAACTCTGGCTCCACAAATCCTGTGTAATTTTGTTCTGAGTATCATAAATATTTACATAAACTTACCATACAATATATTTTTGAAACTCAGTTAACCCCCAGAACTACCACTTTTCTCTTCATGTCAGATGTCACTCAATCTCTCTTTCTTACTTTTTCAATATGCTTGTGTGCTTGTGACTTCCTGAAAAACTTCCTGACATTGGAAGAAAAGATTTCACTTTTTCTGGAAGGAATTTTAACATAAGCATTTTAGTTAGAAGTGCAGAAAATATTTATCTGTGGAAAAGAGAAAACAGCTCACAAGTTGGGATACTAGAAGGGCAGAGTGTTTCTGTAAGATCTTGTTTAAAGGTCTGGAGCTGGAAATCTGGGATGAAACAGTGTTGAGAGAGCATGTTGTCAAATTTATAGTAAAAATATTGAGATAATTAGAACTAACCAAGGAGCTCCACTTTTACCTGTCTGTCACTCGGTCATTGTTTCCCAGGGCATTCTGGCAGCAGAATGAAAGTGAAGATAATATAGTAAATAGAGTGAGATCTTTGCCAAACCCATAGGAATCCTACAAAGGGAGGAAGAAGAAAGGCCCTATTTGGCCAGGTGCGGTGGCTCATGCCTGTAATCCCAGCACTTTGGGACGCTGAGGTGGGTGGATCATGAAGTCAGGAAATCGAGACCATCCTGGCTAACACAGTGAAACCCCATCTCTACTAAAAATACAAAAAATTAGCCAGGTGTGGTGGCAGGCACCTGTAGTCCCAGCTACTCGGGAGGCTGAGGCAGGAGAATGGCGTGAACTCTGGAGGCGGAGCTTGCAGTGAGCCGAGATGGCGCCACTGCACTCTAGCCTGGGCAACGGAACGAGACTCCATCTCAAAAAACAAAACAAATCAAAACAAAAATCAAACAAAATCCTTGTTTTGCTCTGCTGTTAGTGGGCAGAGTGATTGTAAGTCTTACTGGGGTGATAGAGATTGGAGGCAGACCCCTCTCTTGATTACCACAACCAATCTTACATATTATGACATAAGAAAATGCTGATAGTTAAATATATTAGCCAAGAATGTACAATCATTAAGGTAAAAAATCCCTGGAAGATGACCTGGGTTCTGCTTCTCTTCCTCAGTTGAGAGATTCAGTGTGGATAGAGTAAAGAGAATAAAAGAGAAATTAGGAAAGCAAAATGACTTCTTTTTATTTTTTTGAGATGGAGTCGTGCTCTGTCGCCCAGGCTGGAGTGCAGTGGCGCGATCTCGGCTCATTGCAAGCTCCGCCTCCTGGGTTCACGTCATTCTCCTGCCTCAGCCTCTCCAAGTAGCTGGGACTTCAAAGATAACAGAAATCACTGGAAAGAATTCCTCTCTAGGTACTTTAAACCAAGGGGAATCAAATAAATGCCATTTTCAGTAATGGAGGGGATTCTGTTGTAAAAGTTTTTTCTTCATTAAACTCTTATGGAAAATTGGCCAAGAAAGAGACTTGCTATAAGTGAAAGTTTAAAAGTTAGAACTTAAAAAAAAAAAATAGCCTTGCTAAACTTATTTTCTTATAGGGAAAGGCTTTAGCCTTTAGGCTTCATAATTTATGAACCTGTACTGAGATAAAATGGGGCAAAATGTGAATTTAGAAATTTCATGGGTTATTTAAGCTGGAAGCATAGCTTTTCTACTAGTGCAATATAAGATAATATATTTTTTATATTTATCCTAAAAATTGGTAGTTGGATCTGACCTATATAGAATAAATTTATGGAACAATAGAGAAATATGGCAGTGAGAATTCTGAGTCCCCTTTACTTTCACCCATGGTGTTATGTTAGTGTAATCCCATCCTTTGTGTGTGTGGGGGAGCAGCCTCTGTTTTGCTTGTAAATGTTACAATATGGCAAAATTGTTCACTCACTTGATTGGACACTTTATATGACAAAGATGGTAAGATGTGTCTCCCATGATTACCTTATATTATATAAAATTTCATTTTAGCAGACTGGCAAGCAAGAGATTCTTCTGTTGCCCTTTAAGAGGCAAACAAGTATGTAGTGAACTGCTTATGAGAGGGGACTACACTCATAGAACTGCAAGGAAATGAATTCTTCCAATTTGAATGAACTCGAAAGTAGAGTCTTCCCCAGTCAGTCCTTCAGATAAGGATGCAGTCTACTTATCACCTTAATTGCAGCACATGAGACCCTAAGCAGAAGATCTAGTTAAGTTATGCTTAGATTTCTGAACCACTGGCATTGTGAGGTAGTAAATGTATGTTAATTTAAGCTGCTCAGTTTGTGATAATGAGATAAGCCATATATCTAGGATGAGTCATCTTACAAATTCAATTGCTGAGAATTCAGGCTGATAAATTAAAGTATTTGCATAAAATGGCTTATTTTAAATCACTTTTCTTTTATAGCATAAAATAGCAATAGATGATTTGTTAAGAAAGAGTAGTGATCCACTAAAGTGGAGAAGAAAATATTGGCAGGTGAATATAATGTGAACAATATCTGAACAATGATTATCAAGCAGTTTTCCCTTAATGCTAAAAGAAAAAATGATTACTGGACATTAAAAAAACCGTTTAATAGAAAAAATGAATTTTAGTATTTGATAGTATAGTAATAAAATTATAGTTAAAAATTCTTTACTGCACATTTCAAAATAGCTAGAAGAGAAAAATTGTAATATTCCCAACACAAAGGAAAGATAAATATTTGAGATGATGGATATCTCAACCCTCAGTTTTCTCATTATATATTTTACACATGTATCAAAATGTCACATATATCCAAAAATATGTACAACTATGATATATCAATTAAAAACCCAAAAAATATTAAAAGCATTGAAATCAATTTTTCATTCATATTTTCATCACAAGATCACAGCTCCTGAGGCTTCTGAATTACTGAGATCCAAATAGACTACCTTCCACATTTTCTAACAAAAAGATGATTTTATGGATTTACAATTGAAATTGGCTATATTTACTGTTTGAGAAACTGTATATATGTAAATATTTTTAATAAGATGATGGAGATATGTTGCATAACGGAGAAAATTATAGTATACAAAAAGTCTTTTAAAATGGAGTAGGGAAAAACAATTTTGTTAAATGTGGTTGTTTTCTAATAACTAATCTTTTTATGAATAAGCATAGTCTTTTATCTATATGGTGATCCTTCCATTACAAAGATGCAAAATTGAAGGTTGTCAGCCAACCATATTTCATTTCATTCAAATTTTGACGTTTTACACCAAATGAAGTGTTTGCAGAATTGTAACGTGCTAAATCTGATTGGGCTTTTATATGAGTTTGTATAAGGAACAGGACCACTTGTAATGTAAGTCACATAAAAGTTGTTTTATACAAACTTTTGGAATGAATTTAAAATTTTATTATATGACATAATTTTTATTATTTTAAATTTTTCCTTTTAAAGTTTTCTAATACTCTGATTTGGAAAAATTGGCTTGTGAAACATTAAGGTAATATCTGTAAACATAAGGATACTGTAAAACAGTAAAATGGCTAGTGATACAACAATGAGCAATGACTTTAAGGAAAAAATATTGCAATGTAGAAAACAGGCATGAATTAAAATAGAGTGTACTTCAAACAGAGGCAGTTAGAGGAGAGTTTTAGACAAAATTTTCAATTTGTTTATTAAGTATTTGATGACTCTATTACACCAGATGTTTTAACTAATAGAGAAAAATGATTTTGGTGGGAGGAAGAGTAAGATTCTTTTCCTTCATTTTCAAAGTACTAGGGTATCATCATGTTCTGCAAACTCTGGAGCCAGTCAAAGAACAGATGGGTTAGACTTCAAATTTAAAAAAGGGGGGGAGCAATCTCAGATGTCAATATCTTGAGAGTCAAAGTCGTAATTTAAAAATACTTTTTTTTTTTTTGCAACATACAGGTAGCTGCAGATGTTAAAATTATTGACAAAATTGAGGCTTGTAACTGTGCACATGAGAGTAGAATAAAACAGAGCCTGATGTCTGATGTGATAAATATAAATCAAATATAAATCACATTTATTAACAATAATTCATGTCCTAAAAATTGGATTTTTTTCCAACTGAGATAATATCATTAGAAAAGGAATCTTCTACTTGAGTTGGAAAAACAGTAGGTGGAATTCAATACCAGAGAAGCAGCAAAGAAATGACGGGCAGCAGGATAGCAGTTTATTGAAGGGGGGGATCTGAAAATAGCAACAGAAACAAGAATGGCCCACAACACAACATGAGTGTGCAACAAGAGATGTTTCCAAATCCAAAGACCAAAGCTTCAACAGTGTGAGAGGAGGCATTCAGATACTTCTTCACTGCTTGCTCTACAGAATTAACTATGGGAGAACACAGTGAACATTGTGACATTTATGGCATTGGTGAAAACTGGTGAAGGAACCCCTATGGGTGAAGGAGGAATATAAGGTGGATCAGTGCTACAGTTGGAGTGCAGGTAAAGACACTGAGCAGGCCAAACTAGTGAGACCAAGGGACACAGTGTCTACTTATGACCGAGGCTTAATAAGAACAGCAGAGAATGTCCCTTCTACACTCTGCCACCAGATTAAAAATTAACGAGTATCAGGTAACAGAACAAAACTCTTAGAAGAAGACCAGTATAAGATCAAAACTCTGGAGAATAAACCTTTCTAAGGCACATAGCAAGGGTCTAAAGCTAAGAGTGATGCAGAGATGATAAAACCATCCCTTAACGTGTATACAAGTTATCACTAGAGGAATTTGATAGCTCTGCTGTGCTGAGAGTAACAATAGCAACAAAATAATCCTAACCAAGTGCAACTCCTGGCCTCACACTAGCAGAAGATCTATCAGAAGGAGAGGCATGGTGATTATTTCTAACTCACCTCCCACAAGTCCCACAAGTAAGTTATTTAATTCTGTTTCTACTGTCATATATGAGATGTCAGGCTTCCTTCAGTAAAACATTACAAGATTCATAAAAAACAAGAAATACAAAAAACACTGCCAGGTGTTTGTGCCAAGACATAGAAATAATCAACAGAACCAAGCAGGTATATGACACTGATGTTGGAAAGCTCTAAGTAGAACGTTAAAATACGTATAATACATATAATAAGGGTCCTAATAGAAAAAGTGGACTGTGCAATTTTAGATGACTAATTTTAGCAGGGAAATGGAATATATAAGAAAGACACAAATGAGAATGCTAGAAACAAATAAAAAGTAGTGACAAATATCAGAAATGACTTCAACAGGCTCTTTTGTAAACTCAACAGAACAATTTAAAGATTCAGTGAGCTTGAAGATAGGTTTTTTTAAAAAAGTGAGAAAATAGAACAGAGGATCCAAAGGCAGTGGGACAATATCAAATGGTCTAATAAATGTATTCTTGGAATTCCAGAAAATAAAGAGAGGAAGAATAGGGAGAAGAAATATTTAAGAGAATAATGGCCACAATTTTTCCAAAACTAGTGAAAGATATTAGACATACACATAGGCCTATCATATTCAAACTGTTGAAAATAAATGAAAATGATAAAAATGTACAGGTAGCTACAAAAAAAGATACAAATCATTGAGATCATCAAAGAGAAGAATTGCAACAGAAATCTCATCTGAAATTATGCAAACCAGGACACAGTAGTTTGGTGTCTTTGAAGCACTGAAACAAAACAAAACAAAAACAAAGAAACCTGCAGAAAACATTCTATATCCCTTAGTTTTCAAAGTGAAGGAGAAATAGCTACTTACACACACACATAACCTGTGATGATTTGCTAGCCAGTAGACCTGCACTACAAGAGGCATTAGGGAATTTCTTCAGGCAGAAAGAAGATGATGCCAGACAGAAAATTGGATATACAAGAAAGAAGAAAAATTGATGGACATAAAGTAAATAAAGACAAGCATAAAATCCAGTTTCTTTTAAAATTTAATTGCTCTAAAATACCTATTTTATTTTATTGTACTTTATGAGATAGGCTATAGCTCTGTTGCCTAGGCTGGAATACAGCTGTGTAATCAGCTCACTACAGCTTCAAATTCCTGGGCTCTGCCTCCTGAGTAGCTGAGACTATAGGCATGCTACAACTCCAGGGTATAAAATAACTAAAAAGCAAAATATTGAGATTTTGTAACATATATGATATAATATATAAACATAATGTTATATATATATATATAATTTTTTCAGATGAAGTCTCATTCTGTTGCCCAGGCTTGGGTGTAGTGATATGATCTCAACTCACTGCAACCTCTGCCTCCCAGGTTCAAGCAATTCTCCTGCCTCAGCCTCCAGAGTAGCTGGGATTATAGGCAAATGTCACCACACCTGATTAATTTTTGTATTTTTAGCAGAGACAGTGTTTCACGATGTTGTCCAGGCTGTTCTTGAACTCCTGACCTCAGGCGATCTGCTCTCCTCAGTCTCACAAAGTGCTGGAATTACAGGCATGAGCCACCATGCCCAGCCCACAGTGTAATATATATTTAAAGCATCTGTTAAAGTAAAATATATGACCATGGTGCCACAAGGATGGAAGGGAATAATTGGTATATTCAGTTCTGAGCAGTTTACTCTACAAATCAATAGTATAATATTATTTATAAGTGAAGAGTGACTTATTAAAGATGCATATTTTAAATCCTAGGACAACCAATAAATTTTTTAAAGTAAGAAATAATAAGTCAGTAGTAGAGACAAAATAGAATTTTTTAAAAACTCAACTGAGGAGAAGGCATTAATTCTCTGTTATATGCATTTATTTATTTTGCTTTCTACATTTATTTCAGCTTACAGGAACACAGTTTTGCAATTATTTATTTCCTAATGTTTTCCTAAATGCCTTTCTTCATAACTTATAAGTTGTATGAGGGCTGGAGCCATATATGTTTTTGCGCCTCATTGTATCACAGCAGCCTAGACTGCACAATAGGTTAATTAAGTATTTGTTGAATAAGGGAATAAAATCTAACTGCCTTTGAAAGCAGTTTTCTCTCTCTTCAATGCCTTTGGTCCATTTCACTGGCTGGACAAGGGTTCCTAAGCTTTCAAGACACTATTCACTAGCTCCTTTTGTGTCTGCAACTGCCCATTCATACAACACTCTTACTTAGAACTCACTGTATTAGTTTGCTAGGGTTGTCATAATAAAGTACTACAGACTAGGTGGCTTAAACAACCTAAACTTGTTTTCTCATAGTTCTGGAGGCTTAACTCAAGGCCTCAGTATCTGAAATCAGTGTCCACAGGTTTGGTTTCTTCTGAGACTTCTTCTGTTGGCTTGTAGATGACCACCTTCTCTCTGTGCCCTTACATAGTCATTCCTCTGTCTGTCCACATCCCTGTTATCTCTCTGTGTACTTAAATTTCTTTTTTTTTTAATAAAGACATCAATTAGATTGGATTTGGGCCCACCTTAATAACCTCATTTTGAATTAATCACCTCTTTGAAGGCCCTATTGCAAAAGACAGTCACATTTTGAGGTGTTAGAGATTAGAGCTTAAACATTATATTTTAAAGGGATGCAGTTCATTCCATAACACTTTTTGTCAGTACTGAACAAACCAATGGTGGAAGATAGGATCGCCTAATTATGAGCAAAAAAAGTGGTCTCTAACTTAATGGAGTTTGATATAGTTTATTGAGGTGATAATTAGGTAATCTAGTATAGTCATGCGTGGCTTAACAACGTAGATACTTTTTGAAAAAAAGCATTAATTTCACCATTGTGTATACTTATAAAATCTTAGATGGCATAGACTATTACACACCTAAACTATATAATATGGCCTATTCCTTTAGGCTGCAAACCTGTACAGTATGTTATTTTACTGAATCCAGTAGACAATTGTAAAACAATGGTAAGCATTTTTGTATCTGAACACAAAAGTGCAGTAAAAATACAGTATTATGATCTTATGGGACAGCTGTCACATATGAAGTCTGTCATTGGCTGAATTGTTATGTGGCATAAAATTGTATTTGCAATACAGTGATAATAGTGCAAACAGAGTTAAAATCTTCTGATGACATCCAAGATATGAAGAGACAGAAAACAATTACTTCGAATGACTATAACCTTTTTCTAAATGTTAGGCAATCACAATTAGAAATTCTACTTGTTGCAAAGTATATAACTCCATATTTTAAATTCCCTGTTTTGATTTTTTAGCAACAGATATTGCCTAGTTTTAGGGAAAAATGATTAACTGGCATTTGCAAAATTAAGTACATAATGAGTTTTTCATGTGCTCATTTGGTAGGTTTAGTTTAATTTGTAATTACTGTGTACACAAGTATACTTTGTAGAAGCAGCTGAGATTTGATGTTACACATTAGTTATAACTATTATGGTAAAAGCTACAAAAAGAGTTATAGAGGCATAAGTCTTTCTTGAAATCATATGCTAAGGATTCCAGCATATATATGGAAAATTGGTGTAATCATGTATTTAAAAAATACTTTATCACTTAATATTTCCAATTTGGAAAGAACAACACTACATACACTGCTGGACTATTGGAGGGGAGGACTTCTTCCTTTTACTCCTCTTCTCAGTTTTTGAGGTACATAAACAATGATATACGAAACTTCTAGAATGCTAGTGCATTCTAGGTTCCAGTTCTACACAGGACTAAAAATACCCTTTAAGTGAAGTCTAAGTCATAAGGGTGACTCTCAGAAAAATACAAAACAAAATAGAAAGAAATAAAGGTGAATCAATAAAAAAGAAGTCACACTGTCACTGTTTGCTGATGATATGATCGTGTACCTGGAAAATCCTAAAAATTCCTCCAAAAAGCTCCTAGAACTGATAAGCGAATTCCGCAAAGTTTCCAGATACAAAATTAATGTACACAGATCGGTAGATCTGCTATATACCAATAGCGACCAACCTGATAATCAAATCAAGAACAAAACCCCTTTTACAATAGCTGCAAAAAAATAAAATAAAACACTTAGGAATATACCTAACCAAGGAGGTGAAAGATCTCTACAAGGAAAACTACATAACACTTCTGAAATAAATCATAGATGACACAAACAAATAGAAACACATCCCATGCTCACAGATTGGTAGAATCAATATTGTGAAAAATGATTATAGTGCCAAGAGCAATCTACAATTTCAGTGCAATTCCCATCGAAACACCATTATTCTTCACTGAACTAGAAAAAAAAAATCCTAAAATTCACATGGAATAAAAAAAGAATCCGATAGCCAATGTAAGGCTAAGTAAAAAGAATAAATTTGGAGTCATCACATTAGCTGATTTCAAACTATACTATAAGGCTATAGTCACCAAAACAGCGTGGTACTGGTATAAAAATAGGCAGACCAATGGAACAGAGTAGAGAACCCAGAAATAAACCCAAATATTTACCACCAACTGATCTTCAACCAAGCAAACAAAAACATAAAATGGTGAAAGGAGACCATTTTCAACAAATGGTGCTGGGATAATTCGCAGACCATATGTAAGGGAAAGAAACTGGGTCCTCATCTCTAATCTTATACAAAAATCAACTCAAGATGGATCGAGGGCTTACATCTAAGACCTGAAACTACAACAATTCTAGAAGATGATATTGGAAAAACACTTCTCGACATTGCCTTAGGCAAAGATTTTATGATCACAAACCCAAAGCAAATGAAATAAAAACAAAGATAAATATGTGGTACTTCATTAAACTAAAATGATTTTGCCTGGCAAAAGGAACTGTCAGCAGAGTAAACAGACAATCCACAGAGTGGGAAAAAATCTTCACAATCTATACATCCAACAAAGAACTAATATCCAGAATCTACAATAAACTAAAACAAATTAACAAGAGAAAAAGAAACAATCTCATCAAAAAGTGGGCTAAGGACATGAATAGACAATTCTCAAAAGAATATATATACAAATGGCCAACAAACATGAAAAAATGTTCAACTTCACTAATGATCAGGGAAATGCAAATCAAAACCACAATGCAATACCACCTTACTCTCACAAGAATGGCCATAATCAAAACAATAAAAAAAAAATAGACGTTGTCATGGATGTGGTGAAAAGGGAACACTTCTACACTGCTGGTGGAAATGTAAACTAGTACATCCACTGTGGAAAAGAGTGTGGAGATTCCTTAAAGAACTAAAAGGAGAACTAACATTTGATCCAGCAGTCCCACTACTGGGTATCTACCCAGGGGAAAATAAGTCATTATATGAAAAAGGTACTTGCAAATGCATTTTTATAGCAGCACAATTCGAAATTGCAAAAATGTGGAACCAGCCCAAATGCCCATCAATCAATGAGTGGATAAAGAAACTGTGGTATATGTGTGTGATGGAATACTACTCAGCCATAAAAAGAAATGAGTTAACGGCATTCACAGCAATCTGGATAGGACTGGAGCTTATTATTCTAAGTGAAGTGACTCAGGAATGGAAAACCAAACATTATATGTTCTCACTTATAAGTGGGAGCTAAGCTATGAGGATGCAAAGGCATAAGAATGATACAATGGATTTTGGAGATCCAGGGGCAAAAGTGGGAAGAGGGTGAGGAATAAAAGACTACAAATTGGGTTCAGTGTATGCTGCTAGGGTTTTGGGTGCACCAAAATCTAACTCATGTAACCGAATACTACATGTTACCTAAAAACCTATGGAAATATTTTTTAAAAGGGAGAAATGAACAAATTTTGATTTAGTGCTATGGAAAAAATTATGTTATTTTTACTTTTGAACAACATTTTCTAGTCAACAATAAACTTAAGGGATCACATGAAGTTCCATGAATAGCAACTAAAGTATAACATTGTTATGATTATGTAATGTTTAGAATACATTACTTACATATCCTATTTGTTGGAAGGATTGCAATCTTCTATTTATTTCCTCTGATAGGATTAAGCTTGTGGAGATTTTGATTATTTTCTTAGGTCAGTTTTTGTAGAATGTATTTATCAATAAATTTACTTATTTTTTTGAATTATCAAATTTAGTAGAACAAATTTGCTCATAATATCCTCTTAAAATTGTTGAAGCTTTAAGTTAAAAAAAAACTCACAAGATATTACAAAGAAAAAACACTAGGGGTCTGTGTCTATCATGAAAACAGATTAGTACTAAAATATATTAACAGGTTAAATCTAATGATATTTAAAATGGATAATACATTATTACTAAGTAGAGTTTATTCCAGGAATACATGATATGTAGGGAAATTTGTAGTTTTAAATACCTAGATTAGAAAAGAAAATTCACTGAAATTAATTATCTAAGTTTCTACTTTGAGAAGAGATAATTTAACCCAAAATAAGTAGAAGGAAGGACATAATAAAGATAATGGTGTGAATCAACTAAACAGAAAATAGACAAAATTGAGAGAAATGAACAATTTCAAAATTTGTTTCTTTGAATAGGTTAATACAAATTTTAAAACACTAGCAAAATAAAAAGGGAAATTATCAATATTAAAAATTAATGGAATTATTATTAAATATTTTGCAGAAATTCAAAAGACTTCAAGGGAATACAATGAGCAATTGTGTAATATGAATTTACCAACTTATGAAAACAACAAATTTTTCAAAAAACACTTTACAAATGCAGACATAAAAACCCAAATAGCCCCATATCTAGTTACTTATTTTAAAAATTTTGTTGAAACTTACCTTAAAAATAAAAACAAACAAAACCTCAAGAACCAGATATTTTTAGGTGCTGAATACTATTAAACATTTAAGAAACTACTACACTAAGGCTTTAAGAAAACATAGGAAAAATTATACTTGCCAACATGCTTGTTGAGGCCAGAATAACCTTGATATCAAAACCTGATGAAAACATTTTCAAAAAGAGTAGAACAATTTTTATTGTTAGATGAGTGAGATTTGTTAATTTCTTGGATAATCCTAAGAAATAAAAATATAATATGTAACTTCCATGTTAGTAGAGAGGAAAAAAGACAGAATTGAGGAAAAATAGCCCAAGAGAAGGGAGAAAAACAAATATAAAATAGATCAGAAGAAATAACAGAAATAACACAGAATATAAATACATTTGTCATTATAGCAAAAGTAAATTAATTAAATATTCCATTTTTTAAAAAAAGCAAATCAAAATAAATGAAAAATCCAAGGTATACTATATATTTCTATGAAATTTCACTTAATTCAATTATCTTAAAATATAAGAGAAGTAAAATCATTCCTGTAAACTGTATAAAATTAATTAGGAAAAAGGAGAGTGGGAGAAACAAAAATAAACCAAGCTTTCAGCACATTCAGCATTAATCATTGGGTCATCTTGCTCTCTGACCTGCTTCCTCATAGCTGTTTGCTACCTATTGCCCCTGAATCACATACACACTGTCAGAAGATTATAGTTCCCCTTAACTGCTCTTAGAGATAACGACTTGAACATTATGACACATTAAGTTTTCCATTTGAGATATTCTTTTAGGTCTTGCATATCAGGGAAACTACTGACATCACCTGCTCTTGGGGGCCAGCGTGGTGGCTCACGCCTGTAATCCCAACACTTTGGAAGGCCGAGGCAGACAGATCACTTGAGGTTAGGAGTTCGAGACCAGCCTGGCCAACAAGGTGAAACCCCTCTCTATTAAAAATACAAAAGGTAGCTGGGCATGGTGGCATGCACCTGTAATCCCAGCTACTCTGGAGGCTGAGGCAGGAGAATCGCTTGAATGCAGGAGGCAGAGGTTGCAGTGAGCTAAGATGGCTCCACTGGATTCCAGTCTGTGAGACAGAGTGAGACTCCATCTCAAACAAACAAACAAACAAAAAAACAAAAAGCAAACAAAAACCCCGTGAACTGATTCACCAAAAAATAAAAAAACAAAACAAAACAAAACAAAAAAAAACTGGTTTCCACCTCCTGATGATTTCATCCTCCTTAAACTGACCAATCAACAACAAAAATCCCAATTTTCCAGCTCCCCACCATCCAGGATCTCCTTAAAAGCCCCAGCCCAGAACTCCTTGGGGAGATGATTTTGAGGGTCTCCTTGCATGGCCATCCTGGGATGGTTAAACTCTTACTCTGCTTCAAACCCTGCTGATGTGGTTTGTCTGTGCCCCCACCCAAATCTCATCTTCGATAAACCTTATTCCTTTATAAATTACCCAGTCTCCAGTAATATGTTTATAGCAATGTAAGAAAAGACTAATAGACAAATACACCCTGCTGTCTCAGTGTATTGTTCTGTTATTGGACTGTTGGTCTTGTAGCAGCAGACTTAACAGATTTTTTTTTAAAAGACAATTAATAGTGTGAAGAGCTCTCTCAAAGAACAAAGAGACAGAGATTTGAATATAGTTAGATATTTGACCTAAATGTTAATGAAACACCACACCAACAACCCTATTATTTTTATTATTTTGATATTTTCTGATACTGATTTTGTAGTAAATCTCAACCTATCTTGTACACATATATTAGCAATATCTACCCAAAATTATATAAATTATGTAAGTTTATGCAGCACTGTATTAATGAATAGGAAAACTTACTGAATATATTCATAATTATTAATAGGAGAATTTCTCCTAGTAGCTATTACACCATAATTTTAGTATAATATATAGCATAATGTAATTTGGCTCAAGGCATAGAGAAAAATACAAATTGAACATAAGAAAGAATGCTGAGACAGACCTGTGCATCTATGAGTATTTTATATAATTCTGAAGAGGCAGTGCTAACCACTGGTAAAGAACAAACTTTTTATAATAAATAGTTTTGAGATAATTATAGCAAAATTGCTATCCAGTCACATAAAATCTATTTAGTCTTCCTTCTGGCACACAGGTTATATTCTCCAACTTTTCTGCATTTAGGTGTGGCTCTGAACATGTCTCAGCTAAGGAATATGAGCAAAATTAATGCATGTCACTTATGACCTAAATTTTGGAAAGTATGGTAGTTTCAGCACATATTCTTTTTTTTTTTTTTTTTTTTTTTTTTGCAGACCAGGTACAAAAAAATGATAAGACCTAGAGGATAACTTAGCCACTTGAACTTCTTAATCACCATATGGAGAGAAACCTCATACTGACTTGTGTAGGACTGATAATAGGAGAAATATTTTCAGGAACATGAAATTGAAGCAACAATACAATACAGTAACTTGACTAATAACTTTATAAAATAAACATTTGAGTGTCTGATGGTACCAAGTATTGGCAAAGATGTGAAACATTCATACTCTGCTGGTGGTAATATAAAATTGGTATAGCTAATTTGAATATTAATATAACAAATAAAAATGCTAGAAAATAATAAAAATTAATGGAATGAACTAAAAACACCTTCACACATTGTGGATTCATCCTAAACACAAGCTATTTACCATAGTAAAAAAAATTAAAGGAGTAAATACACTACTATAACTTTATATATTTTTGATGTATATATGAACTATATGTATATAGACATATCTTACAAAGAGACATAAGGGATATTGTTCAAAGATGCAGCTAAACAGTAAAACAATAATAGAAACCTATACGATGTTTATTCAAAAGTCAGGAGAGCATTTACTTCTAGAGAAATAAGAGGAAACACTGATTAGGGATGGGCAGAAAGGAGTCTCTTGAGGTGTTGGCAATATCTGTTTCTTATTGTGCATGACTGTTACACAGGTATTTGCTTGATAATTACTTTTATAATTTATACATGATTTTATGTGTTTTTGTGTGTATGATCTATCTCAAAAAACAATTTAGTTGGGTAGATGAACATACATTTTCAAAGGCTGTATTAGCTGTGTCTGCTATCAAGGATATTATCTTCTGACTGTCAAACGGCTGAGAAGTAAACTGTAATCAGGGTGTTGATTCCCAAGAATGAAAAGAAAAATTGGAATAGGCTTTGGTTATGGGGAAAAAAATCACCATAAAATCTTGTAAGTTATTGATAGGATTATTTGTGACTATCAATTGCAACATCTTATTGGGAATTGTTAATGGATAAGCACTAATGAATTTCCTTGATGCTATCTATACCATTGTACCTTCTATTTACATATTTTTTATACATCTTCCTGTTGCTTATATCCAGATTTAAGAATATATATTACCAAATTGATAACATTGAGTAGCACTCATATCCTCACAAAGAAATTCATTTACATGCAATGTTCCAGTGTCAGTTAATTCTTCAGATGGCTGCTGCATTCCTTATAATGACCTATGCATCACAACTGATTGGATTAGAAGTGGGCATTTGACTCAAGCCAGCTGATACATAAGAGGCAGTCTATGCACCCTAAAGCTGAGGATTCTGAACAATATTAGTCTGTTTTTATGAAGCCCAAATGATCTTTACTCACATAATTTTGAAATTGGAATAAAAAAGAATGAGATTGAAATAAGAAGCACAAGCAGAGAGATAATGAGATTAGTTGCTGAGATTTACCAATATGAAAAAGTGTTGGAATAAAAATGTTGATTGAGAGACATGCCAAGTGGTAACTAAAAGGTCTGTCAAGTTCCAGGCAAAATCATACTTACATCAATTCATTATCCTCATGTAATAAAATCTAAATTATTGGTCTAAGTGTATAATGGGGGGGTTCTAAAACTATCTTTTCCTTTGTTACTAAAACACTTAAAATGATTTGTGTTTATAAACATGACCAAGTACCATGAGTACATTTTTAATAAGTAGCAGCTATGATATCATGTCTCAGAATCATCTCAGTAATTTGAAATCACTATAATTGTACTTTGAAAGGAACAATAAAATTAATTCAAATAAGCCTTGAAGATCGGATGAGAAAAAAATATAAGAAATAAAATATCAGGTCCGCTTGGTGCAGAGTTGAGTTCAATTCCTGGATACACTTGTTAACATTCTGTCTCATTGATCTGTCTAATGTTGACAGTGGGGTGTTAAAGTATCCCATTATTATTGTGTGGGAGTCTAAGTCTCTTTCTAGGTCTCTAAGGACTTGCTTTATGAATCTGGGTGCTCCTGTATTGGGTGCATATATATTTAGGATAGTTAGCCCTTCTTGTTGAATTGATCCCTTTACCATTATGTAATGGCCTTCTTTGTCTCTTATCATCTTTGTTGGCTTAAAGTTTGTTTTATCAGAGACTAGGATTGCAACCCATGCCTTTTTTTGTTTTCCATTTGCTTGGTAGATCTTCCTCCATCCCTTTATATTGAGCCTATGTGTGTCTCTGCATGAGAGATGGGTTTCCTGAATGCAGCACACTGATGGGTCTTGACCTAATAGACATCTACAGAACTCTCCACCCCAAATCAACAGAATATACATTCTTCTCAGCATCACACTGCACTTCTTCCAAAATTGACCACATAGTTGGAAGTAAAGCACTCCTCAGCAAATGCAAAAGAAAAGAAATTATAACAAACTGTCTGTCAGACCACAGTGCAATCAAACTACAACTCAGGATTAAGAAACTCACTCAAAACCGCTCAACTACATGGAAACTGAACAACCTGCTCCTGAATGACTACTGGGTAAATAACGAAATGAAGGCAGAAATAAAGATGTTCTTTGAACCAATGTAAACAAAGACAACATACCAGAATCTCTGGGATACATTCAAAGCAGTGTGTAGAGGGAAATTTATAGCACTAAATGTCCACAAGAGAAAGCAGGAAAGATCTAAAATTGACACCCTAACATCACAATTAAAAGAACTAGAGAAGCAAGAGCAAACACATTCAAAAGCTAGCAGAAGATGAAATAACTAAGATCAGAGCAGAACTGAAGGAAATAGAGACACAAAAAACCCTTCAAAAAATCAATGAATCCAGGAGCTGGTTTTTTGAAAAGATCAACAAGATTGATAGAATGCTGGCAAGACTAATAAAGAAGAAAAAAAGAGAAGAATCAAATAGATGCAATAAAAAATGATAAAGGGGATATCACCACTGATCCCACAGAAATACAAACTACCATCAGAGAATACTATAAACACCTCTATGCAAATAAAATAGAAAATCTAGAAGAAATGGATAAATTCCTCGACATTACACCCTCCCAAGACTAAACCAGGAAGAAGTTGAATCTCTGAATAGACCAATAACAGGCTCTGAAATTGAGCCAATAATTAATAGCTTACCAACCAAAAAAAGTGCAAGACCAGACGGATTCACAGCCGAATTCTACCAGAGGTACAAGAAAGAGCTGGAACCATTCCTTCTGAAAGTATTCCAATCAATAGAAAAAAAGGGAATCCTCCCTAACTCATTTTATGAGGCCAGCATCATCCTGATACCAAAGCCTGGCAGAGACACAACAAAAAAAGAGAATTTTAGACCAATATCCCTGATGAACATCGATGCAAAAATCCTCAATAAAATACTGACAAACTGAATCCAGCAGCACGTCAAAACTCTTATCCAACATGATCAAGTGGGCTTCATCCCTGGGATGCAAGGCTAGTTCAACATACGCAAATCAAAAAACATAATCCAGCATATAAACAGAACCAATGACAAAAACCATGTGATTATCTCAATAGATGCAGAAAAGGCCTTTGACAAAATTCAACAACGCTTCATCCTAAAAACTCTCAATAAATTAGGTACTGATGGGACATATCTCAAAACAATAAGAGCTATCTATGACAAACCCACAGCCAATAGCATACTGAATGGGCAAAAATGAAGCATTCCCTTTGAAAACTGGCACAAGACAGGGATGCCCTCTCTCACCATTCCTATTCAACATAGTGTTGGAAGTTCTGGCCAGGGCAATCAGGCAGGAGAAGGAAATAAAGGGTATTCAATTAGGAAAAGAGGAAGTCAAATTGTCCCTGTTTGCAGATGACATGATTGTATATCTAGAAAACCCCATCGTCTCAGTCCAAAATCTCCTTAAGCTGATAGGAAACATCAGCAAAGTCTCAGGATACAAAATCAATGTGCAAAAATCACAAACATTCTTACACACCAATAACAGACAGAGAGCCAAATCATGAGTGAACTCCCATTCACAATTGCTTCAAAGAGAATAAAATACCTAGAAATCCAACTTACAAGGGATGTGAAGGACCTCTTCAAGGAGAACTACAAACCACTGCTCAATGAAATAAAAGAGGATACAAACAAATGAAAGAACATTCCATGCTCATGGATAGGAAGAATCAATATCATGAAAATGGCCATACTGCCCAAGGTAATTTACAGATTTAATGCCATCCTCATCAAGCTACCAATGACTTTTTTCACAGAATTGGAAAAAACTAAAGTTCATATAGAACCAAAAAAGAGCGCACATTGCTAAGTCAATCCTAAGCCAAAATAACAAAGCTGGAGGCATCACACTACCTGACTTCAAACTATTACAAGGCTGCAATAACCAAAACAGCATGATACTGCTACCAAAACAGAGATATAGACCAATGGAACAAAACAGAGCCCTAAGAAATAATACTGCATATCTACAACCATCTGATCTTTGACAAACCTGACAAAAACAAGAAATGGGGAAAGGATTCCCTATTTAATAAATGGTGCTGGGAAAACTGGCTAGCCATATGTAGAAAGCTGAAACTGGATCCCTTCCTTACACCTTATACAAAAATTAATTCAAGATGAATTAAAAACCTAATTGTTAGACCTAAAACCATAAAAACTGTAGACGAAAACCTAGGCAATACAATTCAGGACATAGGCATGGGCAAGGACTTCATGTCTAAAACACCAAAAGCAATGGCAACAAAAGCCAAAATTGACAAATGGGATCTAATTAAACTAAAGAGCTTCTGCACAGCAAAAGAAACTACCATCACAGTGAGAAGGCAACCTACAGAATTGGAGAAAATTTTTGCAATCTTCTCATCTGGCAAATGGCTAATATCCAGAATCTACAATGAACTCAAACAAATATACAGGAAAAAAACAAACAACCCCATCAAAAAGTGAGCAAAGGATATGAACAGACACTTCTCAGAAGAAGACATTTATGCAGCCAAAAGACACATGAAAAAATGCTCATCATCACTGGCCATCAGAGAAATGCAAATCAAAACCACAATGAGATACCATCTCACACCAATTAGAATGGCGATCATTAAAAAGTCAGGAAACAGCAGGTGCTGGAGAGGATGTGGAGAAATAGGAACACTTTTACACTGTTGGTGGGACTGTAAACTAGTTCAACCATTGTGGATGTCAGTGTGGTGATTCCTCAGGGATCTAGAGCTGGAAATACCGTTTTACCCAGCAATCCCATTGCTGGGTATATACCCAAAAGATTATAAATCATGCTGCTATAAAGACACATGCAGACGTATGTTTATTGTGGCACTATTCACAATAGCAAAGACTTGGAACCAAGCCAAATTTCCAACAATGATAGACTGGATTAAGAAAATGTGCACATATACACCATGGAATACTGTGCAGCCATAAAAAATGATGAGTTCATGTCCTTTGTAGGGACATGGATGAAAGTGGAAACCATCATTCTCAGAAAACTATCCCAAGAACAAAAAAACCAAACACTGCGTGTTCTCACTCATAGGTGGGTATTGAACAATGAGAACACATGGACACAGGAAGGGGAACATCACACACCGGGGCCTGTTGTGGGGTGGAGGGAGTGGGGAGGGACAGCATTAGGAGATATACCTAATGTTAAATGACAAGTTAATGGGTGCAGCACTCCAACATGGCACATGAATACATATGTAACTAACCTGCACATTGTGCACATGTACCCTTGAACTTAAATTATTAAAAAAAAGAAATAAAATATGACACCACTATATGCCATAAAGATATTAAAAGCATAATTGGCATATTGGCAATTGTTAATACGTCAATATTTTAAAAAATAGATTGACAATTTGTTTTCATTAAAATTGATACAAATGAATTGTATGTCTGTTAAAGACCAGGGCAGAGTATATAATTCATGGAGTCCAGCTCAAAATGAAAATGCAAGATTCCATGTTCAAAAAGAAGGAAAAAGTGTCATTATAGGTACTAAAATATCATACCTTTTCTACTTGTCATGATGGCTTTTAATTTGCTGTTGAAGTCTGTGCCATCTTTATCATGAGAATACTGCTGGGGCAGGTGCAGATCCTCAGATGCCCCCACATAGACCTACTCTGTAACTTGAAATGCACACACACACAAAGCCCACTGACTGCCAGCTTTCTCCTCCTGCCAGCCACTAGTTAACACCCTTGACCATCCCCTTCCCCAAGGTCTCACTGCCCCAACCAGGGTGGTCCAGTGAAACCTAATGGATTGTATTGTTAAAGCTGGACACATTCAGTAATTTGATGAGAGCCAGTTGAGTGGTTTTCCCATCATGAGCCTGTAAACATCTTGTGGTGCTGTACAAGGGTAGGCAAATAGATTAATAGAATAGTGTACAGAGTACAGGAACAGATTCACACATATACAATTACTTGATTTATGAAAGAAGTCACTACAATTCAGGGGAAAAAGAGTAGTCTTTTTAATACATAGCACCAGATCAACTGACTACAGTGTAGTCTACCCTCCATATCTGGACGTTTTGAACCTGAGAATTCAGCTAACAGCTAATAAAAAATATTTGGGATAAAAACAATAAAAATACAAATAAAACAATAAAAACAATACAAATTAAAAAATAATATAGTATAACAACTATTTATATAGCATTGACGTTGTATTTGATATTATAATCTAATATGAGATTATCATAAATAATCTAGAGATGATTTAAAGTATATGGGAGGATGTGCGTAGGTTATATGTAAACACTAACCCATTTTATATAAGGACTTGAGCATCTTTGGATTTTAGTATCTGTGGGGATTCCTGGAACCAATCCCCTACAAGTACTGAGGAATGACTGTATTGGAAACATTGAATCCGGGTCCTTGCCTCAATATTTAAATAAAAATGAACTCTGCCTCTTAAAATATAACATTAGAGAATATCTCCATAGGCTTGGAGCAAGCAAAAATTTCTTAAACATGGTAAAAGGCTCAAACCATTAGCAAGAATATTGATAAATTGGACTTTATTAAGAAATAAGAAAGTTTGCCTAATAAAGATATTATTAAGAAATTAAAAGGCACATCTCAGAGTGGGGAGAAGATATTTGCAATATCTGACACACTACTCATTCAGAAGATATACATGTCTCTTCTAAACTAATAAGGAAAAAAACAGAGAGCTCAAATTTGATTTCTTTGTAGATTTTGTTTGTTTGTTTGTTTTATGAGACAGAGTTTCACGCTTGTTGTCCAGGCTCCAGGCTGGAGCGCAATGGAGCAATCTCAGCTCACTGCAACCTCCACCTCCCGGGTTCAAGCGATTCTCCTGACTCAGCCTCCCAAGTAGGTGGGATTACAGTCACCCGCCACCACATCTGGCTAATTTTTGTATTTTTTAGTGGAGATGAAGTTTCACCAAGTTGGCCAGGTTGGTCTCAAACGCCTGGCCTTAGGTGATCCACCTGCCTCGGCCTCCGAAAGTGCTGAGATTACAGGCATGAGTCACCACACCCGGCCCTCTTTATAGATTTTAAACAGGCATTTTAATAGATATGCAGATAACCCATTATATGAAAAGGTGACAAATTTTTTTTAGTATTAATGAAATGAAAATTAAAAGTATAAGATACTTTTGAATACTCCTTACAATAGCTTATATAATCTTAAAAACTCCACAATATCAATTGTTAGTTAAGAGTAATATACTGTTGATAGAATTGTAAATTAGTAAAACTAGTTTGGAAGATTGTTTTAATTGATATGCTAATATTTCACAATTCCCATCCTAGATATATAACTACCAGAAATACATACCTATGTACACTAAAATGTATGTACAAGAATGTTCATAGCAGCAGTGTAATATTCTCAAACTTGTAGGGAGGGCATATGTTGTAGAATTAATAAATAAATTTGGTACACTCATTAATGGAATATTTGAAAACAAGTAAACAACTTGTTGCTACATGCAGAAACATGGATGAATCTCACTCATCTCAAATACGTCAAGCCATAAAAAAGTGCATATCAATTGATATAAAGTTCACCACTCATGATAGAACTAAGCGTAGTGATTACTCAGTGGGAGGTGGAGGTGAATTGAGAATGGGAAGTAGGGAGCTTCCTGGGTGCTAGTACTGTTCTACATGTTAATCTGGTTGTTGGTTTCTTGGGTATTTTCATAGAATAATATTACACAGACTAAAGAAGAGAGAGGTAAAATGAGAGGAAAAAATTATAAAAGTAATAGATACGTACAAAAATAATGAGAAGACCTCATATATGTCTAATAAGAAATTGAGGAGAGAAGGATAGAAAGGAAGGCAAAAAGATTATGTTAAGAGAAATAGTGACAAAATTGTGATAAGATAATTTATTATTTCTATTCAAAGAAAAATTGAAATCACATCTTATACATAGTATCAATTCTCAGTGTACAAAGAACTATAATGATGAAAAACAAACTTTGAAACATTTAGAAGAAAATATATAAAACCTCTGATTTGGAAATATTTTTTGGCCAAAAATATTTTTGTTTAAAGAAGGACTGAAAAACACAGCAGTAAAAGAAAATAATTATTAAGATCTATGACATTAAAAGTAAAAAAAGTCTCTTCAGCAAGGACTTACATGTGAAAAACAAGTGATTGGCTGTAAAAAGATATTTTCAACAGATTAAACCAACAAAAGTTTGGTATCCTAAATGTGTAAAGAATTTTTGCATGCCAATTTGAAATAAAGTAATGGACTATCCAATACAAAAATACACAAGACATGCAGAACACAAAATCATAGAATAGAAAACGTAAACAAACTAGAAATGTGACAAAATGGATCCCTGACAATTTTAAGAAGTCACTTTACGACCTCTGAGCTACTTAACTCCAGATTTCTTTTACTCTTTTGATATGATCGGTTGTTAAATTTTTCTAACTGATGTACCCAATTCTACTCTTGAGAACACATGTAATTGTGTAACAATAATTTAAAGAATTTTTGGAATTTATTAACCTCTGTTTATCTCTCCCACTCATTCACTGGAGGATTCAATGGAATCTGTAATATTCCAGTTTTTTAAAAAATAACAGAGTAAATAATACATAATACAAAATTTAACAAAGAGGACAGTAAGGGTGGTAGCTTTTTATTGTCTTTTTATTACCCTACAGCTTTCTGTATTCTTGAAACGGATCATAATAAATTAATACCAACCTTAAAACAGATTATAATATTGAAAAAATAAGGGAAGAAGAAGACAAATGTGTTGTGGCAATTTTAACCCTGCCAAAACCTGATTACAGGAACTATAAAAGTTCAAATGTGTCAAAAGATAAAAAATTATAATTAGCATTCCTATCGATTCTTCACAACTCTTTAGCAGTGTCTGCCTATTTTAACAGTTGTATTTGTAATGCAGACTGTGACTTGACAGATACTAACAAAAGTAAATCAGCAAAATGATTCTCCTTCTTCTTTTCCAACCTTAGGCTCCAGGCAATCAAATAAACTATGAACATCTGCCTGGATTCTGATTGTGCTGTTCACTGATTCAGTGCACCCAAATAAGCAACAATGAGTCTGTTCAGCATGTGTCAAAAGACCCGTCAAGTTAATTCAAATTAGGACAGGATAAATTGAATCCAGTTGGCATCTTGCATATTTGTGTGCAAAGTTTAAACAAGCATCAACTGTGCTATGGTATCTTTTATTTACAAGCAAAACAAGAACATATTGTTACATAATTCCAGAAATAACTCTTTCTCACCATAATTTTGCTTACATCATTTTCTAGATGTATTTTCTTGGGTTGGAACAATTTTTAATGGGTTTGAGTAGGCTTTTGTATTGAATCTGATTAAAATAATATCTGTTTTCTTATACACATTCATTTTATTTCCAATAATTAGCTCCCAAGGTACAAAAATGGGTTTCAAAGATTGAGATGTGTAAAAATTATGCTTTTAAATATGAACTCTCTTTGGTCAAAATTTGGCATTTATTTCTTAAATTTTTAGAAAATGTTAATGCCTTTAAGTGGTCAGGTGATACATTTTCAACTTATTTATTGAATAGCAATCTGCAATATCAATTGCCTTTGTACCTTTAAACTGAATCAGAGAATCTGAATATTTAGAGAAATAAACTTTTAGGAACCTGACAAGCTTACAGCAGAAAACAGAATGATTGCATTGGCATTAATTATCTTCTGTCCCATTTTTTTTCATTTAGGAAAATATCTTCCTACAATGCCCCATGTTCCATCTCTGTTGATGTTTGGTAGGAGTAATGTAGATGGTCACCAAATGTGTTGCACTATTGATTTTCAACGGAAGAGCTCCACAGTGCTATTATCTGTAAGTAATATTCCAGGTGAAACATAACTTTGCGAAAAAAATAGAAAATTGATTTGCCAAGCTCTTAAATGTTTACTTTTAGTGACTCATATTCTCCCACTTTTAACATTTCACTAGTGAGAGAGGGAGAAGGAGGCTGTGAGAATCTGTGGTTCTAACTGAATTTGGAAACAAGGAGAACTAAGAAAAGATGAGGATGAATTATATCAATATTTAAGGAAATATAAAACAATATGACCTATGATTTAGCAGAGAAAAAGTTTAAAATAACAACTAATAATCATTTACCAGGATGCTCGCAGGTTTGGAGATCAGTGAATGTTTGCCAGAATGCTTGGGGTCTAACAGATCTCCACCTCCACAAAATAGAAATACATACTCTGGTCCATATGGGCTAGGGAGTTAGAGAGACTTCTCCCCTCCTTTTCATCTAATTTGAATATCAAATAAACACTAGGTTGGAAAAAGACACTGCCTGGCAGGATGAGACTTTGTGTGTGCGTGTGTGTGTGTGTATGTATGTATATACATATATATACACACACACACACATGTATATATACACATCCTCATACATACACACCTATAACACACACACATATATAGATACATGCACATATATGTGTGTATGTGTATTAATATAAGTTTCATCTGTTAAAATCGACATTGAAGAAAAAAATATAAGAAGAAATACTAACATAATTCCCAAATGGTTAAAATATGCCAATAGAGGCTTTCTGCTAAAATCTGCTATTAGCAGGAACCTTGGGACTACTTCCAGTAGCTGTAGCCTGGAGCAGAATTTTCTGCCTTTAAAGAGGCCTGGTGCAGCAGGTTAGATGTCTGCTTTTAGTGTCATAAGGCAAAGATTTCCTTTGTATGGAATTATCTGATACTAACACTGTGTGTGTGTGTGTGAGTGTGTGCATATCATTTTCATCACATCATTGGGTGCACATGTGAAGATCCAACCAGAGAAATATGGAAATTCAGTTACATTGAATTTTATTGAATATCCAGTTTCAGCTCGAAAGTTCTGCAGTCATTGCTTATTTTCAAGCCACATAATCTTTTATTTACCTCATCTTTTATTTTAAGAAACTTGTGGAGTGTCATGTTAGTTTGTACTCTCCCATGAAGATGCTATTACACCTCCTAGATGAAAAATACATAATCTGATTGTTTTCATTAGAAGTATGTGACTTTAAGAAATGTGAGTCTTTAGTTACTAAGATGAGTATACATAGTTCTAATCAATATGTTGTCAGATTTATTCAGGCACTATTTTATTTTATTTTATTTATTTATTTTTTATTATTATACTTTAAGTTCTAGGGTACATGGGCACAACATGCAGGTTTGTTACATATGTATACATGTGCCATGTTGGTGTGCTGTACCCATTAACTCTTTTAATGCTAAGCAGTAGAGTTCAGAACCAAAAGATGAGTTTAGAGATGAGGTTCACAAAGACATTTGTTTCTGACTTTAGTTTGAAGGTCACATTCATAGGCTTATGCTTTCACTCTTCTGAGAGATACCTCACTCCATCTGATTGGGTTGTGGAGAGGGGTGTTTCTTAATCATCCCAATGTTCCTGATGAGAGCTGAATCTGCTCATCAATAATTTCTAAAAACTAATGTCTGGAGGGTACTTTCTGTGATGTTTACCTCACATTCACCCTTGCTTGCTTCAGAAATATTTGTGGGCCTTGGAGATGCTGGGCTAAGGTAAAGAAATAATATGGGAAGAAAATAAATTATATAAACTTTTTTCTATTTTATTATGTTCATCCAAATATATATACCCCTGCTTTGACAGCTGGTGTGATAGAAGCTCTTAAATCATCAGTCCATGAAAGGTGAAGAGAAAGTAGACCTGCAAGATATGTTTGCCTCTACTGAGCTCAGTTGCAAACAGACCTATTCTGAAACACCCTGTTTCCATGAAGTGGGTAGAAAGGCTAAGGTCAATAAATCAGGCGTCTGTAAATCAGACGGGCCTTAGTCTTCTCTTGAGCTATTTCAGTCATGCAGGAGGTCATGGATATACATAAGAGAAAGAGAAATAGATTGTATCTTGGGCAGGGATTTTAAAGGAAGCCATGTGGATATTTAGCCTCTTCAAAACTCTTCTCCTTCTCTCAGTCTCTTTTTATCAGTATCTTTTGGGTATCCTTGTCTCTGTACTTATTTAATATGTATTTTGAACCTAAAAACAATAATTACATTTATCTCTATTATCATAGCCTTTTTATTTTTTGTCCAATAGTTCAATCTTCTAATCCTTTTAAGTTTATGTCATCAAAGATATTAGCTATCTCAACTGAAACTTTGTCAGCAAGAACTGCGGTAGCCACACCTTTATTCTCGACACAAAAATCACAATAAAAATGTTTGAACAGCCCTATGTCAAACTCAGTTTTCTGTCACAGCTAAAAAATCTTTATCTTAATTTAAACTAAATTTACATAAAAACTCTAAAATCAGTACTCTTTATAACTTTTTAAAAAATAAACTACAACTATATATATGTGGTCTATAAATACATTTATTTATTTATTTATTTATTTTTTTATTTATTTATCTTGTCTACAACTTTATCTTGCAAATATTTATCGAATAACTAAAATGAAGAAACTCTCTCTGTGGGGGACATCTGCTCTTTGACCTGACAGATATCACTTGCCTGACTCCTTGATAAATGCCCTTGTGTGTTCCATCAGAGATTACTCCCCCATTTCTGTGACACTGAGGAGACTGTCAATCCAGGCCTTTCCTGCTACTCCCTCACTCGGCCAAGAGAATATGATCCAATCCAGTCCACTCTTCCAAGATTGGAATTTACTTTAAAAACTAATTTTGACTTATAAAAATAACAGAAATCATGCACAAATTCTGTTCACCTAGATTTGCTAAGGGCACCACACTGGTTTAATCACTCATTCTCTAACTCTGTGGACATCAATTTTTTTTTTTTTTAATTTCAGGAGTAAGTTGCAAAGACATTTAACACTACATACTTCAGTGTAATTTCCTAAAAAAAATCCCAGAACACAGTATTACATAATCTCAGCAAAATTACAAAATTTCAGAAAATTAACAGTGACATATTACTATTATGTAACCAACAAGCCTCATTAAAATGCCACCAATTATTCTGTGATCCAATCCAAGACCACATACTGCTTTAGTTGTCTTGTCTCTTTAGTCTCATTTAATCTAGAATATTATCCCTACATTTCTTTGTGACCTTACACTTTTGAAGAGTTCAGGGCAATTATTTTGTAGATTTCCCCATAATTCTGATTTGTCTGATTTTCTTTGTAATGAGATTCAGGTTAGGCATATTTGCCAGGAGGACCACAGAATGTTGCAGTGTTCTTTCAACCACAGCATGTCAGAAGGTGCACTGTGTTGCTCCATTACTGGTAATATTAAATGTGATGACTTCCTTAACTTGGTGTCTATCTTCTGTCTCCAATGTAAAATTACTAATAAGCATCTTGCAGGAAGATACTTAAAAACTATGCAAATACTCTATTTTTATCATTCTTATATCATTATATCATTAATAGTAGCATCCATTGATGATTGTTGTCTGAACAATTACTGCTTTTGTGGCCTCCAAATAATATTTTGTTTTATTTTAATCATGTTTTCTACAAAACATTCTCCATATCCATTTATTTGTAGATTGATTACAAATTAATACACACTAATCCTATTCTATGGATTATAATATGTCACTATAATTATTATTGTTGCTCATATTCACCAGATTTGAGCAACAAAAATAATTTTGTGGGTGCAATGGGATCCTCTTCAAGCTGGCTTTCCTGCCCTTTTGACATGTTTTCATCATTTTTCACTTTTTGAGCACTTTTTAATTTTTTGCCACCACAATATTCTAGGATCATCTTTCAACCATTTATCGTCTTCTCTTTTATTAGAATGGGATATTATATAGCTAACCATAAGTTCATATGATCCCTCTAATTTATATCCAACTGGATCATATTAATTCTAACCTGTTTTTTCCTTTCCACATTTGCAATTCTCTTCTATAATGTTGAGAATCCTGGCTCTCATATCCAAAAAGTACTTATTTGCTTTCTTAATTTTAGAATATACATAAAATAGCTTCAGAATTTTTAGCCCATTGACAGATGAACTGTATATAATGCAGTCTAGTCCATTTAACCCACATTTAGAAATTGCACTCTGAAAAATTATTTTAAAACTTTGAGTAAAATTTAGTCCCTCTCACCCTCCTCAACAATATCCTTAAGAACTTCTAACTAGTGTTATCTCCTTTCCTAATTTTCTTTAAACTTTTTATATACACCTTTGCATCTTAACTTTATGAGTACACCTTGTTTTTCTACCTGCAGAGCAATCTGATTCATCTCCTAAACTTATTCTTCCCTAAGAAACACAATTGACTGTTGACTATTTTCTTCACCATTGAAAAAGCCATCATATTTAACAAGTAAAATGAGATATACAATAATATTTACCTGTAACTAAGTAATCTAAAATAAACTTTGAAACATAAGTGGGCAAAATTAATTATTCATATCTTCCTAGAATATAATGGCATCTCTCCAAAACCAAGCTTTTAAAAATAATTAGCATTAGCTATTATAATAATGTGTGACATTACAGATTTCCAAAACTGGTTAACGTATATTGATCAATTATTCTACCTTTGAGTTGGCAGTGTTAGTCACAGCAAAGCTCACTACAAAATAAAGCAAAACATCAGTATTTTTAGTGTCATGATTTTCCTTTTTCTGTAGTGTTGTGCTATATATTAAGTATTTGGAAAGGTGATAATCTCCATAGAAAATTCTTCCCACTCCTCTGCCCAGATATCAGCTAAACAGTTGCTAAATGCTCTTAATTTTTTGCCCCACAGATTGAAAAGACCACTGCCTAGCTCTTGCATTTTACAGTGGAGCCCCAGAATAAATTTCTGAACACAAAAACAGAACCCCTAACCTAAGCCAAAGTCATGTTGTTTTTTCTTCTGTGCTCTTTAATTAAAGGTTTGAATTTTTATTGTTTAAATAGTAAAACTGATGAATATATGATAAACTAAAATTCCATTTGATTTAATGAAGATACTGAAATATCAGATGATACTGAAAATAATTGTGTGAACTATTCACCATCTGACTGGTATGTTCTTATAATAGTTTTGTGAGATTGAATTTGATTTAAAGTACTTATAAACCTAAATTGCAATACACATATTTCCTTTACTGACCACACGCTATGGAAAATAAATTAAACTAAGTTAATATCCAGAGATAAAATTACATTTTACAGGCATGAGTGCCATTTAGAGATATTTGATTCAGCGAATCTTTAAGAATGTTATCTTAACTGAAATGATAATAATATAGTACTCTAAGCAAACACTAAGGTGAGTCAGTCAGTTCTACCTTGGCTGGATTGCAGAGGAATTATCTAAGTTTTCTCTCACTTCAATTTGAAGCATTAGGACAGTCTTCCTCTTTACAGAGTATATAGTCACTGCATTTTCTTCAGGTAATCTATCTTCATTTAAAGCTGCCCTCAGGTGTCTTTAGCACTTATTGCTGTTAACAAGAATGTGGGCTACCTTAATCCACTGTCAAAAAAGTTCAGAGAGAGATGGTACAAAGGACAAAGAGAAATACATAAATATAGAAGAGGTTATCATTAAAATGAAAATTACAAATAGTGGATGCAATTTTGTGTAAATGAACTTTCAAATGAAAAACAAATATACCGTTTCAAATAGAACATTTCAGGAAGCCAGTCACACAAAACATATCATGGAAAGATAATAACTTTTATAATTTTTCTATTTCCTTATCTAGAATACTGGTTATTGACTAAGAGGTCTGAGTTATTATGCATCAAGAGAGTTGAGCATGCTCTTGACCTAAATAGATGGGCTCAGGTGAATTAGTATTATCTACTGACCTTGACGTTTATGGGATACTAGTTGACAGGTTGGCTTTATCATCAGATTGTTTTTAAAAACTGAGATAGAAAAAATTGGCAAGCATAATATTCTTGGTCACTTCAGAGCTCATTTTAACACCCCCAGTCTTACTCATTAATGCTGACTTTGACCTTCAATCTAAAATTCTATGAGTCTATGAATCTTTCTCTTCATGATAATATATAAAACTGACCCTGTACTTCATCTTCTATGAAATATATTACTGCACACTGTGAAATGAAATTATTTTCACCTTATGATCATGATGATGATTTTCCTGATGTTAGTTAAGTTGCAAATTCTGGAACAGAGACATTTGGGGCAGGAGTTTATGAGCAAATCTATTGATAGTTTAAAAAATCAGCAGAATAATTCAGATTAATAAAAAGCATTCTTTTTCGCTTCATTTATTCCCTTATACTTCCATCATCTTTTGTTTCTAACCATACCACTATGCTTTACAGTCTGTTTCACAACTTGAGTTGGATTTTTACAAAAAAAAAACTTACATTTTTTCTTCTCTTATTCTATGTATGTATTTCAAAATAAATAACTTATGATTTAAACAAGAAGAATACATTAATTGGAAACAATAAATGTCATGATGAAGGCATTACTCATTCCTCTTTTTTAAAGGTTTATTGATGCTATAGTGTTAAACAATTCCTAAAAATGTTTCATGCCCCAAATTATGAGCAGCAAGTTCCTGAGTTGGAATACTTTCCTGCCAGACTTTCATCTTTGGTGAGTATTTCCCAGTTGTTTCTGAAATTACTCCCTCTGAGGATATTGTTGAAATGTTGTACGCATTGCTACTTGTCGAAGCCAAGAAATGATGCAGAGCTGCTCACATGAGCTCTTCTAATTGTTCTTGTACTAGCAACTGAGGAATTCCCACAGATGGGTTTATCATAACACTTTGTTAGCATTTTTGTGTAACAACTGCCTTTTCATCCTAAGGAAACCCTGGAGGAAAATACAGCATTCAGGAATAGAGTTTGAATATTAATTAATTGATGCTTCAAGTAGGAAGCTTTCTTTTTTAATCTTCTAAATGCACATAGTGAAATTTGTTTATAAAATTTAATTTAACCTTCTTTAAACTATACACGGTATGTAGATTTTTAGTGAAGCATTTCATTTGTATTTAATAATTTCACTTCAGAATTTTTTACTTTGTATCTCCTAAACTATAACATAAGTTTGGTGTTATCATTAATATTCCTAATCAGTGTCTTCAAGGTGAGTTTTGATTAGTTTTAGGTTTTTCAATAAAGGATTTACTAGCCTCTGTAGTATAATTTATTAAATTAAAAAATAGCCTATTAACTAGGATTTTGGTTTGCTTGTTTTTTTAACTGAAAGTGTGGCAACTTTTTTAGTGGTAAATATTCTTTGTATAATTTTTTTTGAAACTAATATTAAAGTTACTAAGGACCTAAAAAAATGGTGTTGAATAGTGAGTTGTTTTCACAACCTTGGCACATTTTTTTATGATTTATAATAAAAATAAAATATATCATTAATATTGATTTAATTAGATGCATACTTTCATAAAGGAACATTTCAAGTTTCAAGTAGGTGTCCCTGACACAGTGATCCACAGTCCATTTTGCCTGTCATTGATTGAATTCTGTTTTTAAAACTAATCTATTTTTGAGATAACAGAGAAAATAGTTTTAACATTGACTGGATCCTTCGTTTTTTTGTTTTCTTAAGGTTTACTGAAATTATCCTTACCTTATGTTTCATATTTGAGATGTTAATAAATGGACTACTTTGTTTAATATGAAAACTGAATGCTATAACTTATCTGATATTTTTATTCTCTCTTTGTGGAAAATTTTGATTTATTAACACATTTTCCAATAACCTTTATGGTTAACCCTATTAATTTTAAATTCTGTCAATTAATTTATTCATATTAAGGGTGTGCTTTCTAGTTGTTTAATTAATAATATTACTTAATCAGTTATATTATTTTATTATTTGTGTTAGCAATACAATTGTTAATATGCAACTTTAAAAAAGTGGTAACTTTTCTCTTATCATCAGTCCTTACTTGTGATATTTATCTTTCTTGTTTTCTAGGGATATAGACAGATGTTCAAAGTAAAAAAAAAAAAAACAAACAAAAAAACTTGAATTATTCTGAAAATTGTTAGCATTTTCATTGTGTCTAAAATTTATGATAATCCATATTCTTCAGTATGGAAATTATAACTAATGGGGAAACACTACTTTTCAGATGAAACCCAAAACTTAAAGCCAACTAACTTCAATACAAAAACAAACAAACAAAAAAAACAAAAAAAAGTAAAAATAAGAATGCAATAAATTACCAATTTCCAGCTATAATGTTACAATGGTTAGACTATTGCCAAGTTTTAAAACACTTACATCCCAGATTGGTTCATTTCAATGTAACATGTTTGATTTCTAGAAGCCTCTTTGATATGCAGGCTTAAGAATATTTCATAGAGTGGTATCAGACAGAGGCTGGCCAGAAATGGTGAATAAAATTGCAACCAGGGGGCACTGCAGCTTTATGAAATTACCTCAAAGATTCAGATAAAATCTATTCTGAGATTTCTTAAGAGTTTAAATATGATTTACAATTTAATATAATGCAATTTTGAGAGACCTTGGAATGAGGGTTTTGGTAGGAGTTTATTCTTAAAAAGCAAGTCAGAATTTTCTTAATTGTATTGCTTTAAAACATGAATATTATTTTAAAGCTTACATAATTTTAAAAGGAATGATCTGTTTTGTTTCTTGTTATTTAGGAGCCGATTCTCAGGAAGCTAGGGATTGGCAAATAAGATAAGAATTTTAATGTTCTATTGTATTTAACCTATTTGCAAAAACACATATTTCTATGAAAGAAAAGACTAAAGTTACAATTTTTCTTTGAAACATGTGCTATTTAGGACATTTAATAGGTTCAACTCAATTTAGATTACATCACTATTTTCAATTGTATAGGAAAATATTTTATATTTTGTAGGGAGACCCCTGAAACTATTGCTATGGAATAAAAGATGAAATGCTCCTGATTATTGTAAATACAAAACTGCATGCATGGTTGTGTAAAGACAATGCCAGGTTGGACTGCCAGAATGAGCCAACAGTGCATGATGTGCTTCTCCCTGTAGAGAGCCTATGAATGGACGTGCAGTCAGGCAGGTTTCACATCACCAACATTCCTATCCCAGAAAAGCAGATGTTCATAGCTCTGGGAAAGGAATGTGACCCTTGTGGAGAGCCTATAAACAGACGCGTGAGGGGCTCCTGTCCATATGGATAAGATAGGGCTATAAATGCCCTCATCTTGCCACGGCTCTTCTAGGCCTTTTAGGGTTAAGGCATGCTCCCTTCTGAGAATTTCTGGTCTAACTTGTTGTCTAGCTTCCTGTCCTATTTCAATGGATTGTTTGTAACCAGCTTTTACTGCAACTGTTACTACTGATTAATATCCTGCTAATCATAGGTTATGGAAAGACTGTGTTTCTGTTTCAAGGTTCTGTTAAAAATTACTGATGCACACACTATATTGTAAATTATTATCTCTGTATACTGTACTACTGCATACAGATGTTATGTTAAAGAATTACTTCATCCCCATGTGATCATCTCACCTTATAATCAAATGACCCTAAATCCCTCACTAATCTACCCCTGCCCTCACTCAACTTAATAATAAATACTGGTATATCCAGTGCATTGGTGGCACCATGGGACCAGAAAGTGGTGACCCCTCTAGACCCAGCTTTCACTATCTTGTGTGTGTCTATTATTTCTCAACCTGCCGATCTGCCTGGGAACAAAGAGAGAGCCCTGTTGCATTGTGGGCTGCTGGCCAGATCCCATGCCAGATCTTTCATTAGTCTGTATTAGAAGACACTGAATAAAGATCTAAGTAGTCATCTTTTTCAATACAAAATAAATAAAGAAATAATTATTTAAAACATTTTCCCAGAACAATCATAAATCACAAATTCCAAGGGTAATGTTCCAATATTATTTGTTATTTTAAACTTCATTAAAGTATCAAGTTAGTGTGTATATGTGTGTGTGTGTGTAATGATAACCGTATTAGTTTAAAATTCTGGATAAATAAAAAGTACTATGCAGCAACATAAATAACTGTTGGTTTCTTTCAGTGATGAGAAATCAAGAATCTCATTCTGCAATTTCAATTACTTGGGCAGTTGGATATGGACTTTAATTACCTCAGCAGTGATATCAATGTAACTACTCACCCTTGCTTTTGAACTCTGAGCAAAGCCTGCATACCACTGATCAGTCATAGATCAATCAACCTACCATTTTCTTTCTGATGTTTCTATCTTCACTTTTATACAAGTCTCCAGAGAAGTCAAAGCAACCACAGTGCTCATCCTATCCTCCTTCAGCACTGTTTACATACAAGACCTGAAATTCTTATGTATATATGTATATATAACTGCTGTAATCTCATTCTCATAATATTCTGTATTTCATCTTACCTCCACCTTACTTCCATCTTTTAGGAGAGACAAGGAATCATATTTATAGAACATGATAATGTTGTTAAATTTACCATTACAGTTTTGCAATTTGTATCCTTCAGATAAGAATCCTTAATTCTCATGTTCATCTGAAGATCTCTAAAAGTCTCTTTAGTGAGAAAATATGAGCTCTATCTTAGTATTTCTGTATATATTTGATAATGTACTTTATATAGAGATTGATACGATAATAAAATAAGTAGAGCAGACATTATTGGTGCCAGATGCACTCAGATCCTTTTATTGCTTCTATAAGCCATAGTCCCTACTTCTGTGTGCTTTCTTTGTAGGCTTGCATTTGTAACTTTCTTCAGGGGAATGTTCTTTTACTACTGAGAGCTGGCAGTATTTAGGAGTTTGAGAGCTTATGTCCCTCTGTGTGGCCCTTAATCAGTGACTGACTTGTAAGTGAATTTGAAAACCCAACTCTCTTGCATTGGGCAGGTCAAACAATATTATGTATTTCACTTTTCACCAATTTCCTCTGGGAGCACGGCTTTAATAAATCACTTGCACACATATCCTGCCACAGGATCTGCTTCTAGGGAATTTGTCCTGAGGCAAAGAGATGTTCTATAGCTATTCAAAATAGTATTAATAAAAATTACAATCATACAGAAAAATATTTTCATATAGATAATCTATTGATGTGTGTGTGTGTGTGTGTGTGTGTGTGTGTGTTCTTGCATAGAAAATAGACTGGGGAGGAATGTAATAGTATTTGGGACTTCTGGTTTCAGAAACAGGGTCAACTGAAATAATGAAGAATCTTGTGTCCTAATATAAAAATACAGAATGAAATATTATTGAAATAAATTAAATATATACTTGTCATGAAAAAGGAAATAGAAAATTCCCATGTGTCAGAAATATGTACATCTTAAGCCTATGAGTGGTAGGAGGCAAATATTGAGTCCCTTTCATCAATTCCTATTGATTTCATGTGAAAATTCACAACCTCAGAACTTCTCCTTGACAGAAAGCTGAGTCTAGCTTCAGTCTGCTATTATAGTTCAAGAATCATCAAGGAGCTTATATGATAAAATAAAAAAATAAGAGATTTATTTAAGAAACTATAAATAAATGATAAGCAAATAATCTGATAAAGAATATTTTTGCAGTTTGACTTCTTTTTTAGGAAGCCGTCTCTGTCATGATTAGCATATTGTTGGTTTATTGGGGAAGAAACCTAGAGTTAACTCTTGTGGAAGGGTGTTGGGGGTGGGGGAAGGAGGATTGACCTGTAACACCATCTGAAAAGAAGCCTCCACTGATTATATGAGGAGATCAGAAACGGGGATCATCCTTCAAAGTTGCCCTGACTCAGGTGAACAAGCCTAGCCTCTATATCCTTTGATGATTAGTCATTTAATGCTGGATGTCCCAGGAAGAAATCACTTTAGATCAGGTGGCTCTCTTCAGCCAGGCAATCCAGGTAGGAGTTCTACAGCTAAAAACTGTCTGCTGTCTACTTGCAACACTTCTAGTAGGTGGAGGAAATAAGTCTTTCATTTGTAAAGGGGAATCTAAATAGAGTATGATAGGACAATGCACATTTCAATCAAAAACTCAAAGACAGTTTCCAGCTAAATGATGAAAATGTACAAGTAGTCATTTCATAGTAAAGGAGAGGTCAAAATGTGTGGATATAACTACTTTATTACCCTGAAGGTAGTAGTTAGTAGAACAAGAAATATTAATTATAAGAATTAGAGATAAAAAATTAAAAGTGACATTACTCCAAAGAGACAGAATCAATCACATATCTCTACTTTTTTGTCTTCCATTCAACCGTCAACCCTCTTGAATATTCATCTTTCTTCAAACAAAATATGTTTTCCCTACAGCTTCTATTTTCTCAGAACCAGTAGATTTTTCTTGGCCCTTGTGCTACTTGATTTTCCTGGCATGTTTAAAACTGCCAACTAGAAAGGTTCAACTGCCTTTCTAGAAAGGTTCTTCTCTCTTGCCTTAGGTGACCCAACTCTCCTTGTTCTTTCTTACCCATTCAGATATTCCTTTATGGACATATCCTCATCTTACAACTCCATGGTGCCATTCTTGGCCAATTGCTTTTTCAACTTTGCAGCCAGATTGTATAGCAGCAACCATTCTCATCTATATGCTAATGACTAGCAAATCTCTGCAGTAGTCTTTGTCCTCACTCCAGGCTTTAGATCTGTTTAGTCAATTGCCTCCTTATCACCTTCAACAGGATGTAGTCACAAAGAACTCAGAATATATAGGACTAAACTATATTTTTTCCCTCTCAAATCTACTTTTTCTACTCTACAAAATTAATTATTGGAATATAAATTTGGACCAAACAACAGAGAAAGTATCCACTTAATGACAAATCCCTCAGTGTATTCAGAATTGTTTTTAAAGTTCAAGAAATTAAATTTAACATAAGAACTCTATTTGTATCTGCTTGAAATCTGACCTTAATTTCATACGTAAAGCAGCTAAATTAATAAATGACTCCCCTATTGCCTTTAGGTTCAAATGAGATAACAGGCTTTGTATAAACAGCTTTTTAATAAGACTTGATGATTGACATTCCCCAGTGAATTTTCCATTAGATATAAATAAAGAAGAGGCTGGGCATGGTGGCCCACACCTGTAATCCCAGCACTTTGGGAGACCAAGGCGAGCGGATCACTTTAGGTCAGGAGTTTGAGACCAGCCTGGCCAACATGATAAAACCCCATCTCTACTAAAAATATTACAAACATTAGCTGATCATCGTGGTGCGTGCCTGTAATCCCATCTACTCGGAGGCTGGGGCAGGAGAATCACTTGAAACTGGGAGGTGGAGATTGCATTGAGCAGAGATCGTGCCAGCACACTCCAGCATGGGTGACAGAGTGAGACTCTATATCAATTAAAAATATATATAAATAATGAAATGTCTTAAGTCTTTATTCCTTTTTCACATGTTGTATAATAAAGATAGATTTATGCTTTTTAAATAGCACATAGAGTTGAGAGGTCTTTGAATCAAAGGTCACACACATCATGTTTCAAGTTCCTTAAAAATGTCAGTTGACTTCCTTATACTCACAAATGGAATACATTTTTGCATATATAATTGGGAAAGTGAATTATGGCCTACATCAGTAGCTACTAGTTCTATAAAAACACTTATTTTCTTCTAGTAAATACCTTATATGTAAAGTATTCCTGGAGTCAATCAATTCAAGTTCTCTGAGTAGCAATCTCAGAACTGTATTAACAGTGACTTAAATATACATTTTTTTGCAATGGCTTAGACATATGAGATTTTATTCTTTTAAAATATTTCTGAATGTAATCATTCCCTCGCTAATGTGGCAACTCAAGAAAGTTATCAGATACCTAGGGCTAGCTCCTATCCTCAGGATAAACTCATAATCTAAGAAGGTTTGACATTACTCAAGAGCTTCATGCTCCTCCCATTAAACATTTTTCCTGAAGCCTGATACAACATTCCTAATTATATCTCTTTATCCAAAGCTTAGTAGTGTGGCCATTTTTCGTTGCAAGAGAGTCTGGAAAGTTTTGTCTGTAAGTTGAGTGCATTGTTTGTCAAAATGAACTATTTTTCTAAAGCAAGAAGAGAGAAAGGGATCTGAGAGGCAGCTAGCATTCGAATATGTGACTGAATAATTACACTATTTGGTCTGTTGAAATTGAGCCATACATTTCAATTTCCTCTCTAGTAAAGTGTTCAACATTATCTTTGGATTGTGGCAGACCATTAAATTTAGCCAGAAGTAATATGTGGGGAAGGAAATGATCTGACAATCCTAAAAGGCTCCACAATTTAATTTGTGTACTTTCTAGCAGATAATTTACAGATAAAATAGTACATAGCAAATGAGCTAGAAGTAATGCTACTCAGAAGAAATCCAAAATACATTTAAAATAGTTTACTGCAAAAGCTACAAAAACATTTTAAAGCTACAAAAAAATTTTGATGAGATAATGAATGATCAAATTGTTTTCAAATCAGGAGAAATACTGATATGGTTTGGCTGTGTCCCCACCCAAATCTCATCTGGAATTGTAATTCCCATAATCCCCATGTGTTGTGGAAGGGACCCAGTGGGAGGTAATTGAATCGTAGGAGTGATTTCCCCCATGCTATTCTCAAGATAGTGAGTAAGTTTTCGTGAGATCTGATGGCTTTATATAAGCGGCTTCTCCCTTCACTTGGCTTTCATTTTTCTCTCCTTGCCGCCACCATGTGAAGAAGAACATGTTTGCTTCCCCATCTGCCATGATTAGAAGTTTCCTGAGACCTCCACAGCCCTGCGGAACTGTGAGTCAATCAAACCTTTCTCCTTTATAAATTACCCAGTCTTGGATATGTCTTTATTAGCAGCATGGAATGGACTAATACAGTAATCTGATACCACAGAGAGTGGGGTGCTTCTGTAAAGATACCTGAAAATGTGGAAGTGACTTTAGAACTGGGTAACAGGCAGAGGTTGGAACACTTTGGAGGGCTTAGAAGAAGGAAGAAAAATAGGGGAAAGTTTGGAACTCATTAGAGACTTGGAGGGCTCAGAAGATGGGGGGATGGAGGGCTCAGGAGATGGGGGGATGTGGGAAAGTTTGGAATTTCTTAGAGATCTGTTGAATGATTTTGACCAAAATGCTGATAATGAAATCAAGGCTGAGGTGGTTTCAGATGGAGATGAGAAACTTGGAAACTGGAGTAAATGTTACACTTGCTATCCAATGAGACTGACAAGATTTTGCCCCAGAGATCCATGGATTTTTGAACTTGAGAGAGATAGCCGAGAGTATCTGGTGGAAGAAATTTCTAAGTGGCAGAGCATTCAAGAGGAAGGAGAGCATAAAAGTTTGGAAAATTTGCAGCCTGATGATGCCATAGAAATAAAACTTCATCTCCTGGGAAGAAATTCAAGCAGCCTGCAGACATTTGTTTAAGTAACAAGGAGCCAAATGTTATTCACCAATAAAATGGGAAAAATATATCTGACATGTTTCCAGGGCATATCAGAGACCTTCACAGTAGCCCCTCCCATCACAGGCCTGGAAGCCTAGGAGAGAAAAATAATTTCCTGAGCCAGGCCTAGGTCCCCTTACTCCATGCAACCTTTTGGAGATGATGCCTTGCATCCTAGCCGCTTCAACACCAGCTGTGACTTGAAGGGGCCAAAGTACAGCTCAGGCCCTTGTTTCAGAGGGTGCAAGCCCCAAGCCTTGGTGGCTTACATGTAGTGTTAGGCCTGAGGGTGCACAAAAGTCAAGAATTGAGGTTTGGGAACCTCTGCCTTGGTTTAAGAGGATGTATGGAAACACCTGGATGTCCAGGCAGAAGTTTGCTGCAGGGGCAGAGCCCTCATGGAGAACCTCTGCTAGGAAAGTGTGGAAGAAGAATGTGAGGTTGAAGTCCCCACACAGAGTCCCCACTAGGGCACTGCCTTGTGAAGCTGTGATAAGAGGGCCACTACCTTCTAGACCCCAGAATGGTAGATCCACCAACAGCTTGCACTGTGTAGCTGCAAAAACCACAGACACTCAATGCCAGTCTGTGAAAGCAGCCGGGAGGGGGGCTGTACCCTGCAAAGCCACAAGGGTGGAGCTGTCTAATGCTGAGATAGCCCACCTCTTGTATCAGCATGACCTGAAAGTGAGACGTGGAGTCAAAGGAGATTGTTTTGGAGCTTTAAGATTTAATTACCACCTCCCAGGATTTCAGATTTGCATCAGGCTGTTAGCCCGTTTGTTTTTGCTAGTTTCTCCCATTTGAAATGGATGTCTTTACCCAATGCCTTTACCCCTATTGTATCTAGGAATTAGCTAACTTGCTTTTGATTTTACAGGCTTATAGGTGGAATGAACTTTTCTTGTCTCAGATGAGACTTTGGACTCTAGACTTTTGAGTTAATGTTAGAATGGGTTAAGACGTTGAAGGACTGTTAGAAGGGCATGATTGTGTTTTGAAATGTGAGGACATGAGATTTGGGAGGGGCCAAGATTGAATGATATGGTTTGGTTGTGTCCCCACCCAAATCTCATCTCAAATTCTAGTTTCGTAATCCCTATGTGTCGTGGGAGGAACCCAGTGGGTGGTGATTGAATCATGGGGGCAGTTTCCCCCATGCTATTCTCATGATGGTAAGTTCTTATGAGATCTGATGGTTTTATAAGGGGCTTAGCTCTTCACTCAGCTATCATTTATCTCTCCTTGCAGCCATCATGTCAAGAAGGACATATTCCTCCCCTTCTGTCATGATTGTAAGTTTCTTGAGAACTCCCAAGCCCTGTGGAATGGTGAGTCAATTAAATCTCTTTCCTTTAAGTTATCCAGTCTTAGGTATGTCTATTAGCGGCATAAGAATGGATTAAAACAAATTCTCAGACAAGCATTCTTTTCATTTGTTTTGAGTTTTGTGTTTATGCAAGATTTAATTAAGATCAGGCAAAATTTTTATAAAATACAAATGTTTAATGGACGTTCCAGGCTATATAGTGGTTATTTCTTATATAATGCTTCATAATGTCAGTGACAAAGTAGGCTGAACAAGAATCAGTCACATGGGGATTCAATACTGGGATGTATAACTTAATGTCATTGGTACATCTGAGTGATATATTTTCTACTTTTTTCTATAGCACTTTTTAAAAATTCTGTCTCTATCATTCCTTCATTATTGCCTCTCTTGACCTTTTCCTCATTTCCTAAACTAAGGCCCTCTTATTTCTTGTCTTGGTTTTGGCTTATTTTTCAGAGAGTGCACAATTTTTCAGATGAAAGTTCAAGCGGAAATGATTCACAAATAACCATAAGTGCAGACTCCCACCTCTCAATTACATTTTCTTTTTCTCTTGTTAAGAATAAACAATTCTGGGATATTAAATGATGACCCACAGTCTATTCTCATCATTATTCTGTCTATAAATTTGTAAGAAAAATGAATGCATATCATTAAGACAGCTAAACCACCTCCTTATAAAAAAGGCAGAAAAGCCCAGGGCAAGTTGGTTTTTATTTATTTATTTATTGACAAATAAACTAAATATAGAGTCTAGGTAAACTTTTTTATTTGGGGAAGTAATTTTTATTTCATTTTTTTCTACGTTCATTAGGCACCTTTTATGACTGTTTTAATTGGATAAAATTGACTATATGATTAAAGACAAGAGTTACTTTAAGTTGTTTTTCTTAACACCCACTGCATGTTAATGTTTTTCTATGGATTTACATAGATTGAATAAATAATGCCAAAACTCTCTTACAATTCTCTTAACAAAAAGATGATGCAACTTTTAAGAAAAAATCTATTAAAAAACCATTTGTTCTCTACTAATTTCTGATATGGAGTTATTAGTAAGCTGTATCTATCAATTGTAAATAACATGTATACATTCAAAGTATTGAAAAAATTCTATAAGAAGTAACAGTTTTCAGTTTTGGATTTCAGAATGACCTTGTAAACTCTGTAAATCATGATTTCTTTCTATGATATAAATGATACATATGCCATCCAAAATACAGAAATCTGTATTCATAGTGAAACAATAAAACTAAATGAATGTTTTATACAGAAAAATATTTAAATTTTATTTATTTTTGTCTGTCCTTATTTGCTGCATAAACTCAGTTTTGCAAAAGTAATAGGGATGAGGATGCTTAGGATTATGGCCTGTATGCTTAGGATTATGGCCTCTAGTTGCATCCATGTTGCTGCAATGGACATGAATTCATTTTTTATGGCTGTGTAGTATTCCATAGTGTGTATGGCACCTAGGTTTATTCCATTTCCTTGCTATTATGAATAGTGTTGCAATGAACACACAAGTGCGTGTGTCTTTTTAGTAGAACAGTTTATTTTCTTTTGGGTATATATCCAGTAATGAGATTGATGAGTTACCTAAGATATTGATTTTGTTATATAACACAACTACCAGTTTCCTTTCTATTCATACATACCACACATATTTGGGAACATGGTCCACAGGTGGAATTGTGTTGCAAACTTGAATGAGATTTAAATTGCAATTGTTGAAATGGTAACAAAAAAATAAATAAAAAGCTAAGGTGTTTTGATATATAACTTAAGTTGTGCTTTGTACGTGACAAATTTATAATGATCCTTCCATCACACTGAAACATTTCATCCTATAAAAACCGATAAGATTACTAGTTTGACTTTAGTCACTGTCTAAAAATAATTCTTTTAACAAATACTTATTTGTTAAATATATGTTTCTGAGTTCCAGAAGGATCTCCAAGTGCTCTGGATATAGTAATTAGTGAAAACACAAATACACACACACCCATGCTTACACACATGCACACATACACACATCACTGGCTTCAAATAACCAACTCTAAAAGGAAGAATAAGACAGTAAAGAATAAAACATAAAATAAGTTTTGTTAAATATTAGGAAATGATAAGTGTGACTAAATAAAGAAAACATAGAGCAGTATAAGGGGATCAAGAGCTCCACAATGAGGGAAGACAGATGCAAGTTAGAACTGTTGGCAACTCACTAAATTAAGGGAAAAAGTCAAATTTTAAAATTGTAAGATAATAAATTTGGGAACAATGAGTGAAAGACTACACTCCATTTCTATATAGTATATTGACCTATATCTAGGAAAATTATAAAAACCCTTATATATTAAGACAAATATTTTGTTTTTTAAATGTCTTATATCACCCTAAGTGCTCCAAATCGAGTTCAATTTGAACATTAAAATTTTGTGAACATTAAAATCCTGTGAAGTAAAATTTTCTGGAAAAATCTTCTTTAACGAGTCAACTTTTATCTTTTTTATTGCAGAAAAATCTATTTTGACAATAGACTATACTAAGCATAATTTATATAACTGAATGATTCTGTAAATATTAATCCATTTCTCAGCTCTTGTGTTTTCAAAATAACATGTCAAAATATTTCATGTAGGCAATTTTTATATGTCCTTAGAGAAAAGCACCTTGGAAGAAAACACTACTGGAATTTTAAGTTATGAAAATCAGTTACAAACAAGAAGTAAAATGAAGGTTACAAAGCAAGTTGTGATTAATGTACCTGGTAAAATCTTTAAGAGGTGACTCAATCTCTACCTAAGTAGTCAGCATGTATTTATGAAATGATAGAAAGGCAATCAAATGTGTATCACATAAAAAAATAAAGAACATCACCCTTATTACAATTAATTTTAAAAAACTAAATGGTGTGAATATTGAGTTAAAATTAAATAAAGAGTTTACATTGTTTTTCCCTAAGAAATGAGGTTCAGCAGGCCAGGCGCAGTGGCTCATGCCTTTAATCCCAGCACTTTGGGAGGCCAAGGCGGGTGGATCATCTGAAGTCAGGAGCTTGAGACCAGCCTGGCCAACGTGATTAAACCCTGTCCCTACTAAAAATACAAAAATTAGCCAGACATGGTGGTGTGTGCCTGTAATCCCAGCTATTCCAGAGGCTGAGGCAGGAGAATGGCTTGAACCCGGGAGGCAGAAGGTGCAGTGAGCCGAGATCACACCATTGCACTCCAGCCTGGGCAACAAGAGGGAAACTCCGTCTCAGAAAAAAAAAAAGAAAAGAAAAGAAATGAAGTTAAGTAGACAAAGGCCATTAAATACTTAAACAAGATGAAATACAAATAGAAAATAAACAACTTATAATAATTATAATAGTGTTCAATAATAATCATAAACAAAAAACAACAGAGGGCTGAGCGACAGGCTGTGGAAAAAACTCAGGGTCAGTATCAATCATTCCTTTATTCATCTTAGTACCTATCAGGTAACGTCAGGTAATATTCTAGGTTCTGTGGCTAAAGGATGATCAGTGCATAGAGAGCACCTGACACAATGAAGATTGTGATCATGGATTTCATTCGCTAAATCCAACAGCCATAAGCTATCACTTTCAGTTGCCTAAGGTTGAGTATTTCATCCAGTCCAGACCCTTTGCTTTTGTTCTGGAATTCCTGGAGCATGAATTCCTTTAGCTGGAAAACAGCTGGATGTTATCCTTTAGCTGGATAACAACTTGACACTAATTACAGATAGTGGATTTTGGGATCTATGTTGGCATTATCTCATATTTATCTGGAACATTCGAGAATAGCTATCTTTAGGCCAGCATCCTTGGATGACGGTCCAACAGGAGTTTTAAATCAGTGACTGGATCAATAAGGAAGGTGAAATTTGCCTCTGCATGCATCTCAACTATTTATTTATTTATTTATTTAGTTATTTATTTATTTATTTGAGTTTTCTTGCCAGGCTGGAGTGCAGTGGCACGATCTCGGCTCACTGAAAGCTCTGACTCCCTAGTTCAAGTGACTCTCCTGCCTCAGCCTCCTGAGTATCTGGACTTACAGGCACGCACCACCACGCCCAGATGATTTTTGTATTTTTAGTAGAGAGAGGGTTTCTCCATGTTGGCCAGGATGGTCTCGATCTCCTGACCTCGTGATCCACCTGCCTCGACCTCACAAAGTGCTGGGATTACAGGCATGAGCCACCAGGCCCAGCCCATCTCAACTTTTTAAAGCCCTTGTCTCTTGTTCTTTTTATTTAGTCAACACCTAGTTACTACACCTGCCTCCACCTGCCCCACAGAAACTGGAAATAAAAGGATATTTAACTATTTCACTGAAGATTTTCTTTTTGAATCTGTTTTTCCCTCTCTGGCATTTGTAATCGAGTTTGAGAGAAAGCTGACAAGCTTGACCAGATGCCTAGCTCCTGCTGAAATCTCCTCTGGTGCTCTGATAGATCAAAGAAAGACACTTTGAAAGGCACATGCACGCTGCACAGCACCGCTGCAGTGACTCATGGGCTCTGGCACCCGTTCTTACCTTGTGTTCCAGACAACCGAGAGCTAGTGGCTGGCAGAAAGGCGTGAGCTCTTTTTTGGCCAATGGTTCAGGAGAGCTAAAATTTACCTGAGGCCCATGTCTACTGAAGACTTCTAAGTACATTTCTGAATCAAATATGCAGCTTTGATAGAACTTTGCACTGTTTGATCAAGAGCAAGGGGTTTGGGAACTTTTGCAAAAGTATATCCCACCTTTTTATATGCAATAGTTTATTGGTTATATAATAAAATGATACTACTTTGGGTTTTAAAAAAGAAACATTTGACCTAAATGGTCACCATTTTTTAAAAGAAGATAGATTTTAGGAAAATAAGAGAATATAGGGTAAAAATGAAAACAAAAACTGATAGTATGATGTTATATGAAAATAATAGCTTATAAAGTTATAATGGAAATAATAACTACACACCCCACACACAAAGACAAACACGCATGCACGAGTGCAAAAATATATGATCAGCCTGGACTTTACCCAAATGAAAACTATGATTGTGAAATTGGTAAAATTCTGAACCATTTTTTCTCCATTTTCCAAAACCTTTTAATGTTATTATATTGCTTTGTATTCTGCAAACAAGTATTTACTTCAAAAGAAGGTATGCGATTTATATATTTTGAGGTTTATTTTTAAAAATTTTTTTATTTTGCAAGATTTCAAATTTTTTAAAATTTAAATCAAAAAATAAAATATTATAAAAGTAATGCAAAAACATTAAATAAAATGTTGAAAATATATACAGCAAACAACATTGGTAATCTCAGCAAAAAGAATAAAAGAGGCAATTAACATTTGTGAATTTATTTTTTCTCCTATAATATATCCAAATGATTGTTATTTCTCTTTGCTTATTACTTACCGTGTCATTCATTCCCAATTTGGACATGACAGGAATAGTATTAGATTAAGGATCCGTCAGAGGCACGTGAACCAGAGCAATTCCATCTTAAACAGGAACTGGGTAAAATGAAGCTGAAACCTACTGAGCTGCATTTCCAGATGGTTAAGGCATTCTAAGTCACAGGATAAGATAGGAGGTCAGCACAAATACAGGTCATAAAGACCTTTATGATAAAACAGGTTGAAGTAAAGGAGCCTGCCAAACTCCACCAAAACCAAAATGGCGACGAGAGTGACTTCTGGTCGTCCTCACTGCTACACTCTCACCAGCGCCATGGCAGTTTACAAATGCCGTGGCAACCTCAGGAAGTTAACTTATATGGTCTATAAAAAGGGGAGGCATGAAAAATCCACCCCTTGTTTAGCATATCACCGAGAAATAACCATAAAAAGGGGCAATCAGCAGCCCTCAGGGCTGCTCTATGAAGTAGCCATTCTTTTATTCCTTTACTTTCTTAATAAACTTGCTTTCACTTTGCACTGAGGACTCGCCCTGAATTCCTTCTTGTACGAGATCCAAGAACCCTCTATTGGGGTCTGGATCAGGACCTGTTTCCTGTGACAGTTCTAGCATAATAAAAAACTGTCAGAAATTAAGTATGTGAGATGGAGAAAATAGTGCTTCATTTCCTCACTACCTCATATATATTTTTCATGAAACTAATTTAGAAAAGTAAACTATAGTGTATCATAAACAAATAAAAAATGGAAATCTATTATATGTCAAAATTTAAAGAGAGTAGTATAAGGAGGACCTAAAATAACAACCGGCAAAAAGTAGATATTTTAGATTTCTTCTCTTTTTCTTGTATAATTATATAGCAAAATAAAATATATTTTTGTATCTCTCTGTAATGTTTTAAAATGGAAATATCTCCATAGGCATATATATATACTTCCTAGGTGAAATCTATGACTTGACATTATTGGCATCATAATTTAGCAAAATTTACTCACATATCTATGTAGTTTCCCGACATTTAGTTGTATTTTCATTAGATTTCTTTTATGTAAAATTGTTTGAATTATTCAGTGGACAGATAAATATTAACTGCAAGTATTATAGTTGTTGATATATGTGATGGAGATTGTACATCTGATCATAATGGCTCCATGATTAAGCTAATCAAGAAAAGGGTAGTGTAAAAAACAAAGAAAGTAGGCTACCAGTGTATCACTAATTCAAGTTTTAAAATTTTTGCATGGTGCTCTTCCAATTTCCTGTCTGGCATGTAAAAAGCTAGAAGTCACCACTCCATCTTTACATCAGGTAAAATGACAAATCACTTAAAAATTAACAACTCAGGTCAGGCGCAGTGGCTCACGCCTGTAATTCCAGCACTTTGGGAGGCCGAGGCAGGTAGATCACGAGGTCAGGGGTTCGAGAGCAGCATGGCCAACATAGTGAAATCTTGTGTCTACTAAAAACACAAAAAATTAGCTGAGCCTCATGGCGGACGCCTGTAATTCCAGCTACTCGGGAGGCTGAGGCAGGAGAATCGCTTGAACCTGAGAGGTGCAAGTTGCAGTGAGCCGAGGTCGCGTCATTGCACTCCAGCCTGGGCAACGAGTGAAACTCCGTCTGAAAACAAAACAAACAAACAAACAAACAAAAAATGTTGGCCAGGTGCGGTGCCTCACGCCTGTAATTTCAGCACTTTGGGAGGCTGAGGCAGGTGGATCACCTGAGGTCGGGAGTTCTAGACCAGCCCAACCAACATGGAGAAACCCTATCTCTACTAAAAATACGAAAAATTAGCTGGGCGTGGTGGTGCATGCCTGTAATCCCGGTTACTTGGGAAGCTGAGGCAGGAGAATCGCTTGAAACCAGGAGGCAGAGGTTAAGACGAGCGGAGAGCCCGCCATTGCACTCCAGCCTCGGCAACAAGAGAGAAACTCCGTCTCAAAAAATAAAATAAAATAAAATAAATAATAAAATAAAATTAAATAATAAAATAAAATAAAAACTCTTCTTAGATCCAACAAAAAGGTGGAGTCACAGAGCTATCTGCTGCTACTAATATTGGAGAGCCCAACAGGTGAATGCAGAGAACTGCAGCTTGCTGGAGCGGAAACCCACAAGCAAAAGCAACATGGTGAACCAGCATTGAGGTAAGAAAACCTGAACTATGATGGATTAATTGCTGGAGGCTTAGCAAAAACAAACCTGAGAGATAAAAATTCAAAGGTGACCCAGATATTTTGAACATCCACACTTTTGTGAGTCTTATCAACAGACCAGATTCTCACAATTAATATTGAAAAAATATCCCCTGCTGTTTCTAGAAGGGGAGAAGAAAAGAAATCATTTTGAAACATGACAGAGCATTCTGTTCTTCTTAAGAAGGTCTGACCTCAGTAGAAGCTGTTTAACCAGACCTTAAACTGCTGAGGTTTTATCAAAGTCTAACATGAAGGGAAAGAAAATATTCAACTCCACTTGTCTCCAGCATGTGGAGAAAAGGAAATATCCAAATCCAGTCCACTCTAGCTATCTTGTCCCATTGAAGGGAGAAAAAAATGAGATTTACATGTGAAGTTCACAGTCCAGTGGTATAGGCTCAATAAAACTGAGAACTATTCACAGGATTGTAAAATGCTTCTCCTTTCTCCACATCTAACTATCACATCTTACTACCACATTATTAAAGATCTACTGATAGCAATTCCTTTAACCCAATAAATCATGTCAAACTGTTAAAAAAATTTACAAGCAATACTAAAAAGCAAAATCAAAATAAAAGAGACAGTTTGAAAACAGAGCAAACTTCAAAAACAGAATCAAATATGGCAGGAATGTTGGAATTATCAGACCAGGAATTTAAAACAACTATGAATAAAGATGAAATAGAGAGGTGTATTGAAAAGAAAATAAGATTAAAAAGCTTATTTGGAGGGACAGGCAGGGATGAGACAGGGTGGGCTGCTGAAGTGAGGCAGGGTGGGCTGCTGACATGAGCCAGCAACAGCTCTGAGAGAGAGCTTTATTGAAAAGAAATAAGGAGTAAAAAGCTTATTTGGAGAGATAGTACATTCTGAAAGATGAGGCCGGGTGGGCTGCTGAAATGAGCCAGCAGCAGCTCTGAGAGTTCTGCATTGGGTTTTTATGATGTCAGATTTTTTCTTGAAGTTTCCGCCTCTGTCTTAAGTGACCGCGTTTTTTATTTGTCTAGTTTTCCCTCTCCTGCCTTAAGTCTCCACCTTTTCCCTCACCTAGTTCCTATCTTAGGGTTGTGAGATTCTCCCTGAAAGTCAGTTGATGCGCACATGTGGGTACAGTTTTGAATATGAATTCTATCTTTTTTTTCCATAGGCTATTGGGGTACAGGTGGTATTGGTTATATGAGTAAGTTCTTTAGTGGTGCTTTGTGAGATTTGGTGCACCCATCACCCGAGCAGTATACACTGCACACTACTTGTAGTCTTTTATCCCCCTGACCTTTCCCCCAAGTCCCCGAATTCCACTGTATCATTCTTATGCCTTTGCATCCTCATAGCTTAGCTCCCACATATCAGTGAGAACATACAGTGTTTGGCTTTCCATTCCTGAGTTACTTCACTAAGAATAATAGTCTCCAATCTCATCCAGGTCGCTGCAAATGCTGTTAATTCCTTTTTAAAGCTGAATAATATTCCATTGTGTATGTGTGTGTGTGTATATATGTATCATATATATGTGATATATATGATACATATATCACATATATGTGATATATATGATACATATATATCACATATATGTGATATATATGATACATATATGTCATATATATGTGATATATATGATATATATAAGAAAACTATGATATATATGATATATATGTATATATATCACAGGTTTCTTATCCACTCGTTGATTGATGAGCATTTGGGTTGGTTCCATGATTTTGCAATTGCAAACTGTGCTGCTATAAACATGCATGTGTAAATATCTTTTTTGTATAATGACTTCTTTTCCTCTGGGAAGATACCCAGTAGTGGGATTGCTGGGTCAAATAGTAGTTCTACTTTTAGATTTTTAAGGAATCTCCACACTGTTGTGGAGAATAACCACACTGTTTTCCATAGTGTCTGTACTAATTTACATTCTCACCAGTAGTGTAGAAGTGTTCCCTGATCACCACATCCATGCCAACATCTGTTATTTTTTTATTTTTTTGATTATAGCCATTCTTGCAGGAGTAAGGTGGTATCCCATTGTGGTTTTGATTTGCATTTCCCTGATCATCAGTGATGTTGAGTATTTTTTCATATGTTTGTTGGCCATTTGTGTATCTTCTTTTGAGAATTGTCTATTCATGTCCTTAGCCCAGTTTTTGATGGAATCGTTTATTTCCTTCTTACTGACTTGCTTGAGTTCGTTGTAGATTCTGGATATTAGTCCTTTGTTGGATGTATAGATCGTGAAAATTTTCTCCCACTCTGTTGATTATCTGTTTACTCTGCTGACTGTTCCTTTTGCCATGCAAAAGCTCTTTAGCTGAATTAAGTCCCAGCTATTTATCTTTGTTTTAATTGCATTTGCTTTTGGGTTATTGGTCATGAAATCCTTGCCTGTGCCAATGTCTAGAAGGGTTTTTCCAATGTTATCTTCCAAAATATTTATAGTTTCAGGTCTTAGATTTAAGTCCTTCATCCATTAAGTTGTCTGTTGCATAAGGTGAGAAATGAAGATTCAGCTTCATAAAAGACTACTGAAAGAAATCATAGACGACACAAACAAGTGGAAACGCATCCCATGCTCATAGATGGGTAAAATCAATATTGTGAAAATGACCATACTGCCAAAAGCAATCTACAAATTCAGTACAATCCCTATCAAAATACCACCATCACTCTTCACAGAATTAAAAAAAAAAATGTCTAAAATTCATATGGAACCAAAAAAGAGCACACATAGCCAAAGCAAGACTAAGCAAAAATAGCAAATCTGGAGGTATCACATTACTTGATTTCAAACTATACTCTAAGGCCATAGTCACCAAAGTAGCATGGTACTGGTATAAGAATAGGCACATAGACCAATGTAACGTAATAGAGAATCCAGAAATAAACCCAAATACTTACACCCAACTGATTTTCGACAAAGCAAACAAAAACATAAAATGGGGAAAGGACACCCTTTTCAACAAATGTTGCTGAGGTAATTGGCTAGCCACATGCAGGAGAATGAAACTGGTTAGGAATTCTGTCTAATGGCTACACTGCTAATTACTGCCACCACAGGAAGGTTGAATAGTGCTCAAATCTATACTTACTGCACCTGTGTATCTCTTAGGAATTTCTCCTTTGTCCTCTTCTCTTCTTATCAGCGTGAGCTGGCTACATTCTGATAGTCTGACTACCAAGTGAATATTATTAGCGCATCTTACGAGGCGTTTCAGGGTGTTTCTTTCTGCATAGGTACGTCCCCCTTTCTCTGGTCATATCTAGCATGCATGTCTTGGATGGTCTGTGGGGTGTGAGATTTACAGACCTCCTTTTTTCAGATGCTTTCCCTCCTGTTCATGTCTAGCTGTCTAATATATTCATGTTAGAATAAAAAATAAGAATACTCAAGGGCCTTTCAAGATGACTAATGCTATAAGAATAATGTATTTTATTAAATATTGTATCAGAAAACAATTTTAAATTATTTTCATCTATTCCTTTCATAGCTTTCAATTAAAATGAAAATATCTTTTTTTTTTTTTTTTTTTTTTTTTTTTGAGACGGAGTCTCGCTCTGTCACCCAGGCTGGAGTGCGGTGGCGCAATCTTGGCTCACTGCAAGCTCCGCCTCCCGGGTTCACGCCATTCTCCTGCCTCAGCCTCTCCGAGTAGCTGGGATTACAGGCGCCCACCACCACGCCCGGCTAATTTTGTGTATTTTTAGTAGAGACAGGGTTTCACCGTGGTCTCGATCTCCTGATCCGCCCACCTCGGCCTCCCAAAGTGCTGGGATTACAAGAGTGAGCCACCGCACCCGGCAGAAAATATCTTTTACTTACATAATTAAAGGGCAGCTGAATATCTCATTAAATTGAGCATTCAAGTATATAATTAATACTGATAAGTAATAAGTCAATTGTTAAGCACGTAAACTGATAAAATTTTGGGGGCCTTTAATTCTTTGGAAAATTCCATGAGTCAAATTTTACTTCTATTCCTTTATATTCGTTTCAAATAAATATTAGGAAAAAGACAAAGTAATACAATAAATATGCGATTCCCAGCATGCCATACAGGTATTTCTGGAAAAAAAAAAAAAAAAAAAACAAGTATTTTAGTTGAAGAAGTGAGGAGCCCAACATCTTTTTTAATCTTACAAAAACTGTTTTTAAGTAAAGCATTCTTTTGGATGAAAATTTTAAAATATCTGCATTAAAAATTAGAATAAATAATTAAAATTGTGTGCATATTAACCACAAAACACTTGCTTTATAGTTCTAAAACCTCTCTTCTCTCTGAATAAATATAAAACATCTTGATTTTTTGAGAAACTATAGCAATGCAATTTATCCATTATCAAACTTAAATTCTGAAATTGTGTATGTTTATGCTTTGATACACAAGCATCGTCAAAATTATTGATATTGCATAATTATGATGATTTATTAAGACCCTCACAAAAGAAATTTCAAAATCAACTTATTAGCAGAATAAAATTTGAGTCTTGGCCAAAGAACTTTATTGATTGTATTTTCTAGTATCTTTAAAGTATAATAAAAATTTTTCTCTCATTTTTTTATTTAAAAACTGCTTCTAATTTAAAATTCACTTTTCTATTAACAGTCTACCATAGAGTTGCATCTGATGATCACATCTTTTGCTGATAATTTTGCGTCATATATGTTTGTATGCAATTCTTTATTTTCCAGCACCTCTATCATTTTCTTGTTGGACTGCCAATTTAAAACACAGTTATGAATATTCCGATGTTTCTTTATTGCTGTATTTGATAATGCTCCTATATTTACTTGTTTATTCTGGCCATTCATTGGGAAATTTTATTCTGTAAATTGTTATTTTTGTTTTGATTACTACAATCTTCTGTTTTTCTAGCTATGTTAATTAGTATCTCGTTGTTTGCCATAGATCATTGTTCAATGCTTCACTGAGTTGGCTCTTTATGCCTCTGAGAACTCTTATTCAGCTCACAATTTTTTCTTCTTTATTTCAAACTATATAGTAATATTTAACAATTTGTTGCTGTTATAAAACTTGTCCGACTTGAATTTCTAAAGTAAAAATAATTGAGGAATTCTGTTTGCTTATTAACTGAGTGGATCTTAACCTTTCAAATTTCCATAGTTTCTGAGATCCTGGCTTCCTATTGTGAGGCGGGATTTTATCACTTATAGGAATGATGAAAAATCCCTCCAATCATGTAAATACTTCCCAGGAAGTGAGTTCAATATGACAGAGAATGACCATTCTGCTTTTTTGCATCCCTGGGAATTCATGGTTTTCTAAGTCCACTCTGGGCTCCAGTTAATAGATACAGTGAATAATGTTTGCTATCCTTTGGCATCATTGCCTTTACAGAAAAAGAAAAAGAACCTGGTAACCCTATATAACCCATATTTGCCTGGCTGGTTTATATCATTCAGGCATATGAGTAGTACATCTATAATTACCATATTAAGCCAAATATATTTGCTTTCTCAGGTATAGAATTCCTGAATTTTATCGCTTTATTGGAATTTTCAGTTAAACTATAATAAATCATCCTGGGCAACATAGTGAGACCCCTGTCTCTACAAAAAATAAAAATTTAGCCAGGCTTGGTGGCACATATCTATGGTTCCAGGTACTTGGGAGGCCGAGGTGGGAGTATAGCTTGAACCTGGGAGGTTGAGGCTGCAGTGAGTTTCAATTGTGCTACTGTGCTCCAGCTTAGTTGTCAGAGGAGACACTGTTTTAAAAAATATATACATAAAAAATATATACATATATACATATGTATAAAAAATACATACATAAAAATATAAACATATCTCACAGATAATGGAAAATACATTATACATATATTATGCAATATATATAATTATTGTATACCTTGGAAAATATAAAACAATTATAAAAATAAAATCACCAATGATTTTCTGCATAACTTTTCAGGCAGAAATTAGATTAGATAGAATTATCAATTACATGAATCATACTTCCAGAAATGTTAAAAGTTTGATAGAATACATTGTTTCCTCTGACTGTTATTATTAAAATGTAGAAATACTGATTTTACTCATACCTATATGAACAGGTAAATTGCCTGAGTGAAAACATTTTTGTATATATTAATAATCTAATATTTTGTTCTCCAGCTTCCTTTCAAGATTACTATCCGAATTTACTACGCTTTGAAGCCAAATGTGAATTTCAACTCTTAGAATGGATGATAGTGAAATAACAACTTTATTATGTTTTTATAACAATGCTTAAACAGTATATACTGATGAGCAATGAGTATAAACGCTTTTAGACCATGATGATGAAAAATGCTTTAGATGATTGTCATGATGATGGTAATGAAGACAAGTAATGAAGATAAAATATTCTCCTGGTGTGTCCTTTTCTGACAAAAGTAGCATCAAAATTCAATGAAAGGTCATTGTGAAAATAAGATCTACCTTCCATACAAAGGCTTTGACGTATCATTTATAAAACAGTTTTAAATATCATTTTGCTTAATTAATAATCACTTGTTCAGACAAGATAGATAATGTTTATTTCTATTTTTTTCAGGTAGCTTTTCTACAGCAAAGGATTGTTGAAAGGTAATCCTAAAGATAAAAAAAAAACTCACAAGTTTGACATTACCAGACTAGACTAAGTGCAAGTCAGACCTTCACAGATATCTATGACCTGATTTACTGATGATATAGAAAATTTTAAAAAGCTTAGGTATTTCCCTAAAACAGTTTTATAGGCCAGGCACTGTGGCTTATGCCTGTAATACCAGCGCTCTGGGAGGCCAAAGAAGGAGGATTGCTTGACCCCGGGAGTTGGTGACCAGCCTAGGCAACAAGGTGAGATCTCGTCTCTACAAAAAAATAAATGAAAAGGTCATGGTGGCACATGGTGGCACACACCTGTAGTCCCAGCTACTCAGGAGGCTGAGGTAGGAAGGATCACTTAAGCCCAGGAGTTCAAGGCTACGGTGAACTAATGATGGCGCCACTGCCTTACAGCCTGGGTGACAGAGTAAGCCTCTGCGTCTAAAACAAACAAACAAAATGAAACAAAACCAAAACCCCAGCTTTATATATCAGATGCAATTCAATTTACAGAGTAATGCAGTCTTTACCTATTTGAACTGAGTGCAAGAAGGTAAAATACTCTCTTTTTTCTCTAGGCATTCATGGTTAGGTAGTTTATTTGGGTAAAACAGTCAAATTATCACTCTTTTGAATGTCATATTCTAGCTTGTCCATAATGTATAAGGAAGTTTGTTTTTCTACTGCATCTCCTGTTCCTCCCATGTGAACAAATTTTGAATCAGCTATAATAAAACAAAGCCTTTTTACATGACCACCTGGTAATTTATTATACCACATTTGTCATTACTATATTGAAAATTTAATTGCAGGGCAAAACATAGTTCCTTCATTCCCCATAAAAGATAATAAGATTTTCAAGGAGAGTCTGTGATTATATTAATTAAAAGCTATTTTCTTTGAAAGTTAAAACAACTGTAGCTTAACATCATCATCCCTTTAAACACATTAACTCATTAGAGAAAAAAAGGAATGGTAACCCTGAGTGTGCATTACAATTACATACGTAATGTATCTCTAATCATTCACAATGGATTCCCTGATTAACTAATATTGCTAAATACTTGGCATCACATACATACATCATTAGCAAGATGAAAAAACTAAGCTTAATTCTATTTTATAGTTACATCAACAGCTGCCAAGTGTATTCCACCAATCAACCTTGGCCTACAATTAGAACTCTTTAGTTTTGTGGTGGAAAAATAAGGACATTCAAATTTCAGGTGAGTGAACTTAGATGAGTCTAAACTAAAACAGCTCTGATGTGTTCTGTACCCTTCAAATTAATTTTTATACTAGGTGGGGATTCATCATTTTCCTTGAATTTGGGTGTTCTGGTTAACCAATCACCATGCTGACTACATTCTCTACCATCCGATATGGTTTTATTTAACTTTGTGTTTGCCAGTGTACTATCCTGATGACATAACCAAATATCTTTTTTAAGACTTTCAGTCAATATAGGGAAGCAAATATTGAATCAATATGATTTAATTTCTTTCTCTTGTCTTCTTTTGGCTGTATGAGATTTATTTTTTACTGTTATATTTTTGCTTTCACACACCACTCAATATTCGGTACAAGAAAGAACATTTCACTTCTCATAGCAGATGGGTAGGGAGTTTCTGCCACATACTAAGCAATTCTTCAGAAGATGCTAACTGGGTATCCTATAATTCAAATCAATTCTGACACTACTACTTGAAATTAGATTCAGATCGATCCCACAGGTTAAGCTCAGTTCTACAAGATTGCCCCCCACTTCAGATGCCAATCATAAGTAGTAGGTGGCTATCTACTCTTCTAACTGCCAGCTATAAATCAGGGTTCTCAAGACCCTCTCCTCAGGTTCTATTAATTTGGTAGAATGGCTCACAGAATTCAGAAAACACATTTGTTAATGCTTATTGTATTAACAGGGTATGATAAATGCTATAGTTCAACAGCCAAATGAATAGGAGGAGGTCTGGAAGGAGCCTGAGTGTAGGAGCTTCTGTCCTCATGGAGTTGGAGTATGTCACTCTCCTGGCATTTGCCAACCTGGAAGCTCCCCAAGCCTTATAGTTCAGGAATTTGTATAGAGGCTTAATTGCATAAACATAATTAATTGACTCCATTTCTAGCCCCTCTCCCCTCTTCAGAGAATGGAGAATGGGGCTAAAATTTCCAAGCTTCTACTCCTGGGTTGGTCTTTCTGATGACCAGTCCCCATCCAGGAGCCCACTATGAGTTGTTTCATTGGAACAAAGGATGCTTCTATTGCCCAATAAATTCCAGTAGATTTAGGAGCTCTGTGTCAGATGTTCCTATCATTTAGGAAATTACAAGTTCTTAGGAGCTCTGTATCAAGAAGGAGGGTCAAAGACTAAATATATTTTTTTAAAGTTTATCCAAGAATCCTTATTGCTTATATATAGAAAGAGAGAGAGAGAGATTGAGAGGGGAGGTGTAAAATAATGTTGTATAGTAGTTATTTTACATGCTTAGCCCATTATGGATTATGTACCACTTATGACGTATGTACTTCAAAAATAATTTAAATACTCAACTTTACATTCAGAATCCTTTCTCAGCTTGTGAGAGTAGAATGAATCTATTAGCATTTAGGTTCTTGGTTTCCACAAATGGTGAAAAAATGTTACAAGGTTAATAGTTGTTCATATGCAATTTATGAACCAAGAAATATTAATTAAAATGTTTAGTGGTCAATATTGAATAGGTCTACAAAACCAGAAAAATTAATTTATTAATAGCAACATAATGTTTATAATTATATATGGGGAAATAATGAGCTAAGTATGTAAAATAACTACATAAGCTTTGAAAGCTAAAAAAGAAGTTTAAAAGTTTATTACTATGTCTAACTTATTCATGTCCTGTTATAGATTGTCTACAATAGACTTCTGCCACAGTCAATGAGGTTATGACCCTGTACATCATGGGCTCTTCACAAAGAAGTAATGACTGGATGACAAAATATTCTTGTTAATTTACTTCTCTATTTCTATTTCATATTCTGTTCCATAAGCCCAAATATAGCCCAAATTTACAGGATCATATCCAATAATTATTCTATAATAGCTACAACTTGAAGATTAGGTTCTATTCCTGAAGAAACGTATAATTTAAAGTAATATAAAATACAAGTTTTAAAATAGACAACAGTTGCCTCTGAATCAACACCATCTTGCCACTAATATGTCATACATATTCATTTGTTGACCTTGCCTGAGTGTTCTTTACTGGAGAATTGCTTGGTCCCACCATGCTTCTCTGAAGTTTGTTTACCCATTTGCTTTGCTTACTGTACCTTTCTACATCATGACTGCTTGTATAATTGAAATCTGTTGTATAGTTTATCTCCGGTATATGCATATATTTTGTTTTCAACTGTTTACTTATAAGCTAAAAATCACTCCCTCTTTAATTTTTTGCCTATTTATTTTTCTGTCTATCTTGGTGCATCAATCTCTATTACCAATGCTTTAGCTGCTGCGGGGCTGACAGAGCTTCTTAGCATGATTTCACAAACTCCACCCACCATCAAAGACAAATTCTGTACTTTCATTGGATCCATAGTATAATCAGATAAAAGTTTAATTACAAAAGTATCACTGTACATGTTTATGTATAGTTTAACAAATATTATGGAGAAAGCATAAAGTGTCCAAAATTAATAAAAAAGAAATATTTATTTTCCAAATATATATGCGTTTGTAACAGTATACAAAATATGGATTATACACCACTTGTGACATGTGTACTTTAAGAATAATTTAAATACTGAAATTAAGAAATACTGGTAAACATTTATCAACACCACACCAATTCCAATGAAGTGTTTCTCAGCATTTCATGGACAGCTTAGTAAAATGGAAAAATCAAATAATCACCCGTATGTTCCATATCAAATTGCTTTGCCTCTGCTACCAAGAACACTATGAAAGTGCATCTAATGTCTGTGTAAACTAGTGATGGTTTTCTGCTATTCTGTTGATGCAAAAGTAATTGGGTTTTGCTATTGAAAGTAGTGACAAAAACAGCATTTACTTTTGCACCAACCTGTTACTTTAGGCAATAATGTGGGTGTAAGAAATTTTACATCACTTATAAGGAGGGAAAAATACTAACTTTTTTCTTTGACATCTAAGTACAGTGTTACAACATATAATCATCTTATTTAAATATTCTAGTTGCCTTTTAATTACCACTTTTATTTGTTCGTGAGCATTGTCAAAAGTGTATTTTATGTCACAGAATACATTCTTCGAAGAATAGGATGTGTGAGGATCAATTGCTAAGCTGAAAAGCTAGCTGTGACCAAAGAACATCAACAAAGAAACCTAGCCTCTAAAAGAGAAAAGTCATTCTGACATAACAGCTACAGAACTGACAAGTGTTAAGGACAAACGTATCAAAATTTTTATGATATCAGAGTCTATGATACTTCTTATTAATTGAATAATTGTTTTGTTTAGAGAAAAGTAAGTACTGTCTTCTTGTGCATGAGAGGGTATGAAGTGAGGGGGCTTAATATTTGCCTTTTTTCATATAACATTTAATTAATAATGAATCTACAAATTAATTTTATTGGTTCATTTTTTGTTTCTGTGTAATACACCACCCAAAAACTTAGTAGCTTAAAACCACCTTTTATTTACCTCGCGATTCTGTGGTTTTGCAATTTAGGCTGGACTCAGATGATGAAGACTTCTGCTAAACTTGGCTTGACTCACTCGCCAGCCTGTGGTCAGCTGACAGGTTGGCTTGGGGCTGGTTGGTCTGAGGGTCTGAGGCATCTCATTTCTGCTTTTTGCAGTGTCTCATATCTCAAAAGCCTAGTCTGAACATTTTTACATATTTCTCAGGGAGTTGCAAGAGCTTGAAAAGAGGAAAAATGCCATTCACAAGTGTTAAAAGCAAGTCATATGGTCAAGGCATAGGTGAGTACGGGAGACCACACAATGTTACACAGTAAAGGAATGTGGACACCAGAAGGAGAAAAATTTGGGGACCGTTGTTGCATTTCATCATATGCTTCATGAATGGTGCTTACTTTGAAATAAACTATTCAGGCAGCTGGAGCTTGCCAGTTTTTTTTTTTTTCTGTGTAAAATCAATTAATAGCTAGATCTTATAGGTCTTGACCCAGACGCATACTCCTGGATGTACTGCCAACCAGTTATGTGATACTAGGTAAGTAAATTACATGTTCAATTAATCAGTTTCCAATTTATAAAATAAACATTCTAAATTCTATGGCCCCTATGGCCCCTTGAAAGTCTATTTTGTTTTCATAAATTATTTCATCAATACTTCCCACAGGCAAAATTCTTGTATGTAAAATGGGGACACTACAAAGAAACATAATAACTGGATACTGATATAAAGGAATTTGCACTCTAATATTAATCATAATAGCTACATATTAAAAACCTCTATTACCACATATACGCTCACTTAGTTCTTGTAAAAATCCTGCCGACCAGTTATTTATATGAATTGTACATATGAGGGAAAGAGGAACATAGAGAATAAGTAATTAGCTTTAAATCACATGTCTATTAAGTGATCTTGGCTTAGATATGGACCCCAGGTTCTTAATCACTACATTACATTTACTCTGAGCCTAATGAACAAAACAAAACATAAAGACAGGGTAGAATAAATTCACAGCAGTTAATGCGCTTCAGAGCTCAGATAAGGGAGTATAAGTCAGGAAATCCTTGCTATGTCATTTCAGTTATGAAGTAGGATTTGAGGAAACTGAGGCTTAGAGAACTTAGATTAATTGTCCTTTGTAGGAGTGAGATAACATATTTAACTTTAGTTTAATATGAGGAAGACTTTCTTTGGGGAAATAGTAGAATTTTTTCTCAAGAAAAAAAGGCTGGTAAAGATAGCACTTGACTTTATATATTACCCTGAGTAGTTTGAACTGATTTTTGTCCAAGAGGCAGTAAAAATGCATGGAATGTTTTTAAACATAGCACTTATGTCACAAAAGGTATTGATTAATTTGGCATGACTGACTTTGAGGCCAGGATAGTTAAAAACTCATTAAAATATCTTTGAAAAGCATTGCTCAAAGTGCATTTCACAAAACACTAGTTTCTAGAGGTTATAAGAGCTTTTATTTTAAGTTGCTATGTTGAGATAAGACTGGGAATTTTGGATTAAACAAGTCAAATAGGTTTCTTTATTGGAAGGTATCTCTGCTAATGAGCATGTTAAATCTCTAAAATGGGGCAAGGCATGTGACATTTCTAAAATATATTTAATCACAGGAAGCCCTCATTTCTTTGAAGAAACTCTAAAAGTGCAATGTTCCACAGAATACTTCTGAAAATGCTGACTTGATTGTAAGTGATGGAGAAAGTAGCAATGGGGAGAGAAAAGAAATGAGAAATGTGTCTTTTGGTAAAAGTAGGTATGATAGGATTACTGATTAGTTTAGAAAGGACAAGATAAAACAATATTAAAAATAGATCCACAATTTTGAATTTAAATAAAGAGAAAATAAAATTTAAAAAATGATGGCTGTTTGATTAGATGAGGCAGGCAGAAAAGGAGACTAATTCAGTTTTCATTGAGGAATCTAGGTACCAACTAATTTTATGAATATTCTCTTTATTCATTCTTTTCTATGAACCAGTCGGTACTCAACTCCTGACATATCCCTCCTGGTGAAGTACACCTGATTAGAGTAATATTCTTGCACTTTTTCTTATTACTTACCCATAGTAAGTACAGAAGTGTGGGACAACGACTCCTTGATGAGTTTGAAAGTTTTGGTCAGAGGCATGAGGATATGCCTGTGTAAAGTAAAAGGGCTCTGTTTTCGTGGAGAGATCTTTGGTTTTCAGTGCTGTACTGTTAAGCATTAGAAAACCTCTTGCAGCAGTCTGTCGTGTTGAAAATACTATAGTTGTGCCAAGACGAGGTCTTGTTCTCTAATCTAGAGTTTTATAAGTATAACAATTTATATTTTGATTTCCACTTAACTGTCTCTTTTATCCATCTCTCAACTGGTTAGAAGCTGAGCAGAGGAAGTAGGGGGATTATTCACTGGCCTTCTGGAAATATAGATGATGCCTATGCCATGGCTTCTGAGTTTTATACCTCTTCCATTCAAGAGACTAGTTTAAGCTGAGACATGAAAATTTAAACTGCAAAGTCACAGGCATCACTTGATGTATCATTTAGGTCAAGTGTCCTTCTCTAGTTCAAAAGGCAGAGTCACTTGGTACAACTATAGCTACTTTGGGTTATTATAAAAATATTGATTAATTTAGCATGACTAGATTTAAGTCTAGTTTATTGTGAGCTCAAAGGGAACTCTATGAGGTTGGAATAACCCGAGGGAGACCAGTAAATAGATTTGGATATTAGGAAAAAGTGAGGGCAGATTAGCATTAGTATATATCAACTTAATACGGTACCCTTAAGATTTCCTTGTATGTTTTGTAGGTCTGAGATAGAAATGAGGCAATATGGATTACCATAGATTTATCATTTTACAATGGCAATCACTAACTCATTGGAAAACACGAAAGCTGTAAAATATTCAAAACTATCTTGATATGCAGGCTCAGTTAAATCTTTTTGTGTAAAAACCAAGATCTCACTGCTACATATGCCCTTTTAAAAGTTCCTTAGGTCTTTCATCCAAGATAATACTAGCTATACTATCCTTAGTCCTGCCTCTAATTACTATTTATATATAGCTTTTCACTTTAAAATTGTGTAAGTAGCTCCTAAATTGAGAAACCAGCAGTAGTACATGTTCTCAGCTAACTCATAGCTAGCTTCAAACTGTGCCTTGGCTCACCCAACTATTGTCGTTGGAAGAAGACAAATTTTGAGCAGTACTCATTATCTTATTTGCATTTTTACAACGTTGCCCGAGATCACTGATCTAATGTACTTTACTTCTCATCCATTTCCTTCTATTATTCAATGCTTCTGAAAAGTTAACATGTATCTTTTATGATTTATTTCTCCCCTTTAAAAAAGCCTACTCTGTATATTTTTTATATTCCATTTTCTTAATTGGTATTCATCATCAATATAACATAATATTACATTATCAATGCTAAGTTGTAGTGTCATAATACCCTTTTGGACATGATATTGTTAGCATACCCAACTGCCTTGCCTGTAGAGCAGGCTTGTACCAGTAAAGAGGAGGGCTAGACCTTCCCTGACATTAAGCAATCATCTTGTACAAAGTAGGTTTTCAAAGTGCATTTCAAAAATTCTTTTATAATCTGGAAATAATCACGTTATCTTGCTTTTGAAGATGGATGTTGACAAACATAATAACGGATAAAACAAAAAGTACATGGTATCCTGAAAAATATTTTATTACTGTGATATGATCTGTTAAATAAGGAAACTATAGAAGCCTTCCTAAGGACATTTGTTTTCATACTACAACCAGAAAATATGATGTATATTTGATATTCTTCTTCCTGCCAGTCTGTCTTTGAGACTGTTCTAGTGCTTCAAGCCTGGGGGTAATACGTGAAGCAATAGTGTTAGGAAATTTGCATCATGATTCTAACTCTAAATCATGGAAAAATAAATGGTAAATATGAAATTTTACAAGCTGTCACATTGATTGGCCATTCTCTATCTTATAAGCATGCTTTTCAGCTTGAAAAAAGCAAACAGTATTTTGAGGAAAAATTTGATGAATTCTGCCTTACAATATGAGAATCAGAGGGTAAAATGACTATTATTAAATGGTCTTACATCTGGGGAAAATGTACCTTTCTAAAAATTGATCAATTGAGTAAGTTCAGTGAATTAGTATCTAGAAATTTATTATGTATACCAGGACAAGGATTGAGTGGTTCTGTTCATTTTTGCCTTATGAAAACATCCCAGAAATTGAAACTTAATATCAAGGGAGAGCAATGCAATAATTCAGGTATATTTGGGATAAACCATTCAGAAACACCCCTGAAACTATGGATTGTTCAGTTCTTCAGTTCTCTAAATCTTGCCTAAAATTTTGTCTCAAATAACTTCATGCAAATTAATGTAGTTCTAACAAACTCAGGCATTGACATCCCCAAGAATGATTCCTTTTCTTTTCCATGGATTGTATTAATGACAACAGACAAGTTGTCATAAAAGATTTTCCTGATGTCTTCTGGTGCATCCAGTGTGGGGACATATGCACTAATCAGTGTCATCGTTTGAACTCCCTCCAGCCTCAATTTTAATGTCTTAAGCCTGAGGCTGACCATATGGCTCAAAAATAAGTCTTTTCACCATCTAAAAGGTCATAGTCTATGTTTAGCTGCATTTTTAAAACTGCTTTGAGCTTATTACTTAAGTACCTGGGTGACTTTCAGAAATGATAAATCTATGCCAAGAAAAAAGTGACTTGTTTACTGAGAAACAAAATAAAGCAAGCCAATATATCCAAATACATTTTAATGTGTTGGAAAAACATATAAGTTGTAGAAACCCATAATTTGTGGATATAATTCTATTTCCACATGTAATAAGAAAGAATCCAAATTATCAGTGATAAATTTCTGACTCTAAGAGAATTTAAATGAAGGCACTGTGGCATTTACTTTTCAGTCAGCTTGCTTTTATCATTAATAATCAATTAGAAAATCTAATACAATCCATACTTTTAAGACGCAATGTCCCAATGAGAGCTACCACAACCATAGATTTTTTTAAAAGTTGGATGATTATATTCTCATTTCAAGGTCTATTAGAAAATAAAACATCCCTTTTTTCATATTCTGGGAACTATTTAACCAAAGAAATGTTGCAAGAATCGCAAAGAACATGTTCTTACTCTCAATTTATTTATACTTCAAGAGCTTAAGAAAAGTAAAATAAAATAAATAATTTTTCTAAAAATTAATATGTTTAAGGCCTTAATCACAAAGATTAGATTAATACTTTACTAAATGCCCAACTTCTCTCCAGGATTTGAAAGCCTTTAACCTAATATTTCAGATACTCCCAGTCCTTGGTTCACTTGACTAAAGAAAGCAGCGACAGTAGACATACTTTCTTAAATCTGTAGATTGATATGATTTACACAAAATGTCTATCCTCATTATCTACAGATCTGTAGCTTCTTAATTTCACTACTATCTTTTTGCATTGTTTTCCTGATTCTCTGTCATACTCTGTTCTCCTTGTAAAAGGCTCACAGTGATCCACATCAAGGGTAGAGATACTGATCATTGTCTGGTTCTTGTCACTACTTCCCACAGGAGCTCATTCTCAAAGACCTAAGACTGCCTCAGTAAAACCTAAATTTAGTTCACTCCTCTGAATGCTAATTTTATTTCTAGCTTCAGACACAGTTCTTGGTTGCCTTACTTTTATTTTTAAACATATTTGTTCATTTTTATTGTATTTAAGTTGTACAACATGATGTTCTGATGTACATGTATATGTATATGTATATGTATATGTGTATGCATATGTATATGTATATGTACATGTAGTGTGTGTGTATACATATATGTGAATGATGCAGCCACCATGGAAAACAATATGAAGGTTTAACAAAAAATTATAAACAGACCTACCATATGACCGAGCAATCTCTCTACTGAGTCTATACCCAAAGAAAATATAATCAGCACCTTTGAGAGATATCTGCACTCCCATGTTTATTGCAGCATTATTCACAATAGTCAAGGTATAGAAACATTAGGTGTCCACCAAAGGATAAATGGATTTTAAAAAGTGTGGTACGTATACACACTGGAATATTATTCAGTCTTAAAAGAATATATTGCCATTTGCAACAACATGAATTAACTTAGAGAACATTAGCTAAGTGCAATAAGCCAAACACAGAAAGAAAAATACTGCATGACCTCAATTACACATGGAATGTAAAAAAGTCTTACTTTTCTATTGGCCAGTCGTTATCCCCCTACCATGCATAGTGGCCATGTCTGCAAACAGACCATAAATCTAGTACAAAGATGCCTTTAAGAATACATTTTAGGATTTTTCCCCAATTCTATGATAATATAAACGTAATTTTAATAATACATATGTTTTCATAGATAGATAAGAGGATGTTCCTCCTCATGAAAAACAAATAGGTTTTATCAACTATCAGTATTCCCTGTTTATCTTAAAACAAATCAGGGCAAGATCTACATGAAGGAGAGCATATTGTATCTGTAAACCCTTTGTTAGGGTTTAATGGTTAAAAACACTTTTTTTTTTTTTTTTTGCTGTTGCTATTTAAATAAAAACAAGTGTCTACCAGCATTTCAAGTAAGTTAACAGGCAAACAAAACATTTCACCTGTTGCTGAATATTTACTTTCTGCAAATTTTCATACCTTGTGATTTTAAGCATGAATGTAGTCTGAGTCATGGAAAACAACTTTGAATATTGTTTTATAAATAAATATTTTTATTAAAGTATTAATACAGAAAGTCATACAAATTAAAATATAAAAGTTTGATTAATTATTACTAAATTAACACAACTGTTCATCTGCATCCAGAGCAATAAATATGAAATTAATGCCAGAAAACTCCCCAATGAGCTGTCCTAATCACTTCTCTCCCTTCCCCAAAACCTAACCCATTCAAGTTGCTAATGTATCAGATTAATTTTGCCTATTTTTAAACTTTACATAAGTAGAATCGCATGGCATGTAGTATTTTGTGTTTCTGTTTTTTGCTTAACATTGTGTTTGTAAGATTCATCCACATTGTTTCATGCAGCAGAAGTTTGTATATTTTCATTGCTTCAGAATATTTCATTATATAAATAAAACAGTTTATATGTTATAGCATACATGAATTATTTGGTTGTTTGTAGATTTTTAGCAATTAAACTAAAGCTGCTATGAGGATTCTATACATATATCTTAGTCCATAAGTCTTAGTCTGTTTTCACATTGCTGATAAAGACATAATCAAGACTAGGCAATTTACAAAAGAAAGAGGTTTAATTGGACTTAGAGTTCCACATGGCTGGGGAAGCCTCACAATCTTTGCAGAAGGCAAGGAAGAACAAGTCACATCTTATGTGGATGGCGGCAGGCAGAGAGGAAGAACTTGTGCAGGGGAAATCTTCTTTGTAAAACCATCAGATCTTGTGAGACGTATTTACTATCATGAGGACAGCATGAGAAAACCTGCCCCTATGATTCAATCACCTCCCACTGGGTCCGTCCCACAACACGTGGGAATTTAATATGAGATTTGGGTGGGGACATAGCCAAACCATATCACCATCTATATTTATATTTCTATTGAGCATGTTTTTAGAATTAGCATTTCTAGGTCATAGGATTTACATTTATTTACTTCATGAAATAATGCCAAATATTATTTGAAAGTACTTTTACAATTTTAAATTCACAACAGTAGCAATGAGATTTCCAGTTGCTTAATGGTATCCTTGATACTTGGTGTTTTTATTCTTTTGAATTTTAGCAATTCTTTGGTGAGTAGAGTTGATCACATTTCTATTTTAATTTACTCCTTGCTGGAAAACTTTACCCTGACTTGCTCAGTTAAGGAGCTGTGCAATAACCTTCCAAGTACCTGAGTGTGTAACTTATTGGATTGGCCAAGCCTGGTAAAGCTGTTGGAATTAATATTGATTCTAAGTGTTAAAATAAAAATTTTTATGTAGACTTGTAATTTTTCTCTTGTGGCATTCCCTTAGAAATGCTCTGTGTCTATCCAGCACCCCAGTAGGCCTGGTTGGGTTTCTAATCCTCCTAAACCACTTATCTCTCATATGAGAGTATGTAAAATAGGAACACACGCTCTACCTCCATTTAGGGACTTGCTTGGGATACAGAACAGACCATGTGTCTCAGAGCTGTGAACGGCTTATTATTATTTTTTTTTACATTAAAGTCATGATGTGTGTAAACTTTAAATATGCAAATAAATTTTAAAAAGTCTTCGTGAATTTTTAAAACATACTAGGTTATCCTCTTTTGTGTAGAGTGCTTGTTAAAGTCCATTGTGTGTTTTTCTATTTGGTTGTTTATTATGTCTTTGAGTTTGCTTTATGTTCTAGATTTGAGAGCTTGGTAGTTACATGCATTACCAATATCTCCTCCTTTCTCTTTTATTCTCTTGTTTCTATTATTGGTGGGTAGTCTATGGTTTTAATATAATGTAGTTTAACCTTTATTTACTTTATAATGCATGGTTTTAATTACTTGTAGAGGAAACCTTTTTTTCCATATCATAAACATATTATTTCATATTCTTGTTTAGAAGCTTGTTTTGGTAATCATTTAAATAGATGTGAGGCAGGGATTAAGATGTCTTTTTCCCATTTTATTCAATTGTTTCCTCATGTTTTAAAAGTATGTCCTTTCTAATTCTAGAGTTGTACCTTAGGTATAAGCAATAATCCATGTATGTGAGACCCTTTTCTGGACTCTTTAGTGTGTTCTGTTTGCCACTATTTTAAATAATATTATGCTATATTAATTACTATATTATGATAGTCTTGATATGTGGTTGAAAAAAATTCCTAATTTGCCCTTATTCAGGATTATTTTTCCTACTTTTGACACCATATGTATGTATATATATATATATATATATATATATATATATATATATAGTAATTTTCCCTGAAAAAAAGTTGGAATTTTGAGCAATAGTGAAACAAATCTATTGGTCAATTTAGAGAGTGTCATCTTTAAAATACCAGTCACTTCAATTCATTAATATTGTATATCTCTCATTTAATGTAGGTCTTTTTGATGTTCTTTCTCAAATTACCCACCTTTTTTTTTTCCTTCTTTTCCTGGCTAGAATGATCAATGTAATAATAAAAAGAAGTGCAAAATTTGTCATTATTGTATTATTTCCTTAAGACAGAGGAAAGCTTACAACATTTGACCATTAATTATGATTTTTCCTGTAGCTGTTATTTTTTAAATACCCTTCATCAGGTTAAGAACGATGGTTTTTTTGCCTAGGTTGCTGAGTTTTATTACATTGATGGTGATGATGACAATGGTCACAGCTAGTAAGTTTTATTAATTTTTTAATGAGAATCTCTTTAAGATAAATCAATTTTTCTTCTTTATTCTAATTGCACACTCTTACTTATCTTTTATTTTCAAAAGAATTTCACAACACTAAATATTATCTTACAATATTATGTCATTTTTTAATCCTAGTATATAAATATGGCATTTCTTGTTTAACTAGCTTTTTGAAGTTTAGATTGACTTCGTGTTTTTAAATAACACACGCAAGAAAACACCTCTATCAGTATCGTGTCTTATATAGTTTTGTTCAACTTAATGTTTTCCTTCAAATAATTTTTTGATATATTCAATCTTATTTATTCCTAATTCTTTAGGTACATATTACCAAATTTTTCTCTATAATAGTTATATGAGCTTAATGTATTAGTCTACATTACTATAAATAAATATTTGAGACTGTAATTTATAAATAAAAGAGGTTTATTTTACTTTCAGTTCTGCAGGCTGTACAAGAAGCATGGTGCCAGCATCTGCCCCAGGGGAGGGCCTCAGGAAGCACTTACTCATGGTGGGAGGCAAGGGGAGCCAGTATGTCACATGGTAAGAGGGATAGCAAGAGAGAAACGGGAGGTGCCACACTCTTTTTAACAACCAGCTCTCATGTGAACTAATAGAGTGAGAACTCTTTACTCTAGGGATGATACCAAGCCATTCGTGAGGTATCCTCCCCCATCACCCAAACAACTCCCAACAGGCCCCACCTTCAACACCAAGGATCACTTTTCAATGTGGGATTTGGAGGGGACAAACATCTAAACTATATCACTTACCTTTCAACCAAAAGTGTCTGACAGCACCTATTTTTTCTCCCTTTCACTAGTTATTGCATTTAAAAATACTGTTTCAGCCTGCTATATGAAATTGGTATCTCATTTTAAATTTTATTTTACAATAGACTTTTTAATTGGATAAAATATAGATATACAACTATTATTCCCAGGTCTATTAATATTAAAGCTCAGTTTATGAAAGTAATATATCAATAAAATTGGAGATAGAACAGCTTATTGTCTTAACCTAGTAGGGGTGATGACCTCACTATAAAAAGCTTCTAAGCACCAAATACTTTCAGTATAATTCCAAATAATGAATTATTTTTGTTTGGTATACAATTATATAATATTTAAATTACATAAGCAAAGTTGCTTTTCCATCTTAACTTACCTGCAAATAGAATTACATCATAAAATTATGTTTAATATACACATGTCAAATCCCAAAATACCTGAGGGTATAGTCTCTTACTTGTTATAGAGTACTTTTAAGATTTTATATGAAAGACCTCTGAGTGATGTATTCTTTGAATTTCTATTAATAATAATGAATTGTTTACATCATTTACAGTAGTCAGTCTTGTCCTTGTATCATGAAATGCTTCAATTTAGTCCTTTTATTATTCTCAATTTTCTGGTCACTTTTGCTATTACTTCATAGATGATTTCACAATGGAAATGCTGAATACACAAATTTGTCTTTCATTGTTCTCTAACCACAGATAATATCCATGTATTATTTTGAATTTTGTGTTAAATATGATTTCTTAAGTACAATGTTATCCTCTACCTGCCTCCACCAAGATGCAGCAGAATAAAGTTAACAATTTATAGCTCTATCCAATTTAGAAAAATATTTTAGGAATAGTCCCAGGGGCTAGCTTCACAGTGATTTATAGATATATATTTATATATAATGTTGATTTCTTGCCTTGTATTTTAGTGAGGGTAAATAGGATGAGATGAGTTTACCACTATTGTATTTAATAGACTTCTTTAAATAGTAAAAGATATCTATTGAGCCAATTAAGCTTCTTTTCTTTATAAATTACTCAGTTTCAGGTATTTCTTTAGAGCAATGCAAGAATGGCCTGACATACTTTTTCTGTTTTTTTTCCTCATAGCATTCATAAAAAATGTTCTCATGCTTATAATTATTTTACTTATTGTTTATTGACTATTTCCCCTTGCTAGAATGTAAGATCCATAGGGGTCGAGAAATTTATCTGTTTTGTCTATGGTTATATTCCAAGCACTAAGAACAGTGACTGTCATTAGCAAACACTCAGAAACATTTATAAAATGAATGAATGAATGAATGCACAAATAATGATCTAAACACTTACATGGAAAAATTTTGGCCTCTTGGGTGGAAGATATGTGGGTTTGCACAGTGCATAGAAAAATTAATGTTGCTAATCTATTAGAGTAAGATCAACAATATTTGCATATGCATTTATTTGAGTCCCATACAATATTTTTATGATGGAAATTGAATCATAACTCAGTTTATTTTCCATAGCTGCTATTTTTAAAATTAAAGCAAAAATATAGTGACAAAGCATATTTCCCTTTAGTGACTATATGGCTAGTAAAACTTTGTAGTGAATTGGGCATATTCTCTAAACTATGTGCTATTTAATTATCTACCAACAATTTTAGATGGTGCTTTCTTAAACACTGGTATCAGACCATCTATGTAAGCAATCTACTGATATACCTTTATTGATTAACCTCTTTTATTGAAACTAAGGATTTTGAGAATCTTCACTACATTTCACAGTGTTTTTCTCATATGAGAAATATGCATATAAAGTACTAGTATAAGGAATGTTTTTACTACTCTTGATAAAAATAGCATTGAAATATTATGAAAATGTTGCAACACATAAGTAAACATAGTCTTCTTTGCACTGACTGCCAAAAACTCAGAGCCAAATTTATGCCATAACATGGCCATGGACTAACATTAATTTTCCTGATCTAACTTCTAATTCTTTAAAATATTCGTATTTTCTCTTGATTATTCTTTTATTTTTAGAAAGCCTTCTGATGTAAATGCATGTGTTTACACTATTTTATGTGTTTTCTGAAAAAAAAAGTAGAATGGCACTAAACAAATAAATGAAAAAGCGTATTGTTCCATCTAGCATTTCCCTAGCAACTACCTGTGCACTCCCATCATAAGCAACTATTAGTGCTGCCAGGCCCACTGTTCACCCCATGCACTCCCAGTGTTGTCCTACAAATTAACCAGGGGCTTTTGTGCAACCCCGTGGCATATAACAATTACCACCAATCAGTCTGCATAATTCTAAAATTGCTTAGGAAGTAAGAATCTCATAAATGTGCCTACCAGTTACATAATTTACATAATTTCAAACCTATTGTGAGCTATATAACTGTCATTCCAACAAGGTGGTTGAATTAAAATTGCATCCAGTAAGACGAGTGCCTTGAGAGGCATGACTTCTCAATGGTTTTTGATACACACTTAGTCTTCTTATATTGTTTTGAGTGGGATATTTATCTATTCAAGAAATAGCTACTGTAAATTTTACTTGTAGTTAAAATTGAATGTAATGGGTACCTCTAAACAATTTTAGACACAAATTGGTTAAAACCTTATTTTTCTACTGTCCTCTTCCGTTTAATGTTTTCCCTTACGGATAATAATGGCTTTTTTTTATGCAATCTCCTTTTGCTAGCTCGAGCTGGTAAACTAAACCCTAAAAATAAGGTATTTTAAGGATTTTATAAACCTTCAAATTATTATTATTATGTTATTATAAATTATATATTAACTATTATAAATTAATAACATTTTAGTAGTATTTTTTGTTACTAAGGCGAATTTTTACCCTGAGATTTAGGATACCCATAATCCATGTTTATAAGGCTTAATTTAAAAAAAAATCATTTTTCCTTAACATTTTCCTTAACTTTTAGAAATCATATTCAACAAAGGGGCTGAAACATTATAGCTTAACATGAATTTATTAAGGGTTTAGGTGTATTATTATAAACTGTGGATAAGAACAAGTACGTATTAAATATTTTCAAAACCTAACTTTTAAAAATGTCAAACCACAGATAAAGTGGTTAATTTTCTACTCAACTTGCTACAAAATAACAACGATAGCATTTTATTCTAAGCATCTCCACTCAATTTTCTCTTACCCACTGCAATATATCAAAAATCTAATCAATTGTTGAGTATCAGAGATCACTAGGTCATCTTTCATTAGTTAAGAATTGGCTTACCAGCTGGCCAAGATCCTTCTCATGTTATCTGATAGGTAACATGTTTATGGCATAATGTCAAAATTGCTGCCTTGAAGTGTCATTTGATCTAGTAACTTAGGACACACCTGTGCTCTCAACCCAGTGTTTCATTATTTCCCCATGTGTAGAATTATTGTTTTACATGTCTCTTCATCTCTCAATTTAAATGTGAAAACTATCCTGAAACTCATAGGCAATTCATTGGTTCCTCTTCAATGCTCCAATAATGCTGAATATGTATTTCTATTTCAGTAGTCGTGAAGCTGTATTTTTAATTAAATATATTTATTTAATAACGAACGGGATACAAAGCGCTTCTGTGAATTGGCTAAACATAAATAAGATGAGACCGTTATCACTGAGATAGCCACAGTGACATAAAATTATTTTTATGTTTATTTACATAATTAAATTCTGATTTCATTGTAGCTAGATATCATTACTTATTTTTTTCATGCTTGTGACATTAACAGGTTGCCAGACACATTCAGTAAATAACGATATGTATGATTGGAAATGGAGAAAGGAAGCTAGCTGAAATCATTTCACAGGGGTTAAAGTTGATGAAGACAGCTTTATATCTGAGAGCATTTGAACAAACAAAGTTATACTTGGAGGTAAAGGGGTCTTATATACAGCCTATCGCATAGACACCCATGACACTCTTTAAATGAGCACAGCTTCTCCAGTTACTCAACAAAACACCCATCGAACTGGAGTTTTAAAATGCAAAATGTATATTTAAACAATCAACTTTCTTCTCTGCAAGGCCTGACATGAAATTCATGTTTGTCTTTCTTACTTCTATTGCCACTGGATGGGATAGTGAAAATCTCAAGAGCATCCACAATCTAGGCAAGCTAGAAAGAGTCCTGCATCTAGTAGGCTAAATAGTTAAGGTGAGACTTTCATTGATAGGTAGGTCAGAGTATAATCTTCCCCACAAAAATTCTGGTTTACGTTTTTTGTTTGTTTCTTGGAGTCTAATCAGGATCTGGTTTTTCTTCAAGCCAAGTCAGAAAATGAGAGCAATAAAATGCCTTTCACAGTTTCTGTTGCTTCTGGGAGCAACTCCTTAAGCTTGCTAAAGCTGTTTTCTGTGTCTTTTATCCCAAGAACCCTAGACTGAAAGCATGTAACAATAAAAGAGGGAGGTAGCCAGCCTTTTAGAGGTTGTTTGAGGGGGAAATGCCTCCACGGAAACATGTTAAAATCTCTCAAAAATCATCATGACTTAAATAAAACGTTATCAGGGTTTTGCCAGTTGAAACCGAAGTGGAATAAGAAAGAGAGCATAGGATGAGAGACATCCAGAACAGATCGGATTAGAAGCCATTCTGAGAGAAGAAACTAAATATTTAAATTAGAGTTGTGCTGTGTACATCTTACAGTTATTTTTAGACAGTGTATAAAGTTGCACTGAAAACACCCTTTACATATAAAATCCCTTCCTACTGTTATATTGATTTGATAATTCACAACGATGACTCTGATCTTTTCATAAAAAACTTGAGAAATCCTCATAAATACAGGTGGAGGTAGATTTCTGGATTGGGTTGATGCTACTGAACTATTTCAATCAATATTTTTCTGTCTAAGGCATCAAAAACCAAACCAACCACTCTATACTTTGCAAGATTTTGCATAATTTCTGACTGGATATGCTACAGAATATATTCTGAAAAAACAAGTGTGAGAGACAGGGCCTATTGAGGAATGTTTTCTGTCAAATTTAGTGGCCAATCTAGTGCTATAGCCTCACTAAGAAAATAGCATTTTGAAGCAACAAGGCAGATCACAGCTCACCGAATGTGCCAGAGGAGAAATTGGTGTAATGCCTGTGATGCAGTCTTGCACAACATTATGATCACCATCCCATAAAAATTTTTGCCTTATCTTGCTTATTTTACAGCTTCTCTACTGTTCTTTTTATCAGCTCCAGAAAGTGTCTTTTGAATTTGATTCAATAAAATTGTTTAAATCTACTGCTTCTAAGAGGAGGACTAAAGGATACAGTCACAACGTTTGTGCACAAACACAGAAATATGACACTGTCTTGTTTTCCTTACAAATGTTACAAATGCAGAAGAAGACATACATTAAAGCAATTTATAAGACTTGCGAATATTTGTTTCATACAGTTCTCACCAGAGCACTTTGGGAGGCCGACGTGGGCGGATCACGAGGTCAGGAGATCGAGACCATCCCGGCTAACACGGTGAAACCCCGTCTCTACTAAAAAAAAAATACAAAAAATTAGCCGGGCACTAATTGAATTGGACCATTTTGACCTATTTATTCTCAGTATTAACAATATTTCAACAACTAATCATAACACAACAAACACCAAAACTTTAAAGATAATTCTAATTTACAAATAACATAAACTATTTTATATATGAGTTAAAAAACAAATGTTTATTATTTATAATTTTACTACCCTAATAGGAATTACTTACTATTGGTGAGTTCAGGACAATTTTCAAATTACTGAATATTTAATCAAGTAAAATAATATTCCAAAAGAGTGTAAAGAAGAATGCAAATTGATAATTTTCCACGAATAAACATAACCTATTAGTTTAAAGGAAAAAAAATTGGACTATATGTTTTTGTTTTGTTTTGTTTTTTGTTTGTTTGTTTTTTTGAGACAGTTTCGTTCTGTCGCCCAGGCTGGAGTGCAGTGGCAAGATCTCGGCTCATTGTAACCTCCACCTTCCGGGTTCAAGCAATTCTCCTGTGTCAGCCTACCTAGTAGCTGAGACTATAGGCGCACACCACCCCACCTGGATAATTTTTATATTTTTAGCACAGACAGTTTTTGACCATATTGGCTAGGCTGGTCTTGAACTCGTGACCTCAGGTATCAGTCGGCATTTGCCTCCTAAAGTGCTGGCATTACAAGTGTGAGCCACCACGCCTGGCCTGTACTATATCGTTCTAACTAGGAAGCATTAACTAAGAACAAATAGAGAATTATAAATATGAACATTGTTGCTGTTACGATAAAATGTGCCCACACTATGCTTAATGGAATTCAATTTTTCCTTTAATATATATGAAACAAGAAAGATAATGACCTTTCTTATCCTCTGTAATCTTCATCCTCTGGGATAAACATATCATTGGGTGAAACATAGGGTTCATTAAATTTCTTCTGCCCTTATGTATAGAATGAGCAGTGAGGTGCATACACATGTAGGAAGTATGTATGTGTGTGTGTGTGTGTGTGTGTGGTGTGTGTGTGTTTGTGGTTGCATTTATTTGTCAGAGTTTACCCTAACTGCTAGTGATCTCTAAAAAACTAAATAGGCTTTTTTTTTTCTTTTTCAGAGCACATATACAGCAACTATAGGATTCTGCAGTTCTATATCTTTGCCTCAATCAATACTGTGGGTGTTTCCTAAAATCTCATCAAAAACCACAAAACATTTTGAAAGAAAGCTATCTTGTTCAGCTTCCCTTGAGTGTGATTTGAGTCCTTCAGGCTTGCCACATCTGCATATCTCTGTCCCGCAGCAGCCATCCCCTTCAAAGAAGATAGAAACATCAAAGAGCCCAAAAGCTCCAAAATAATCAGGAGGAAGGTGATTTTTAGGTCTCTGAATAGCATTAACTCACTTCTTTAAGAAATGCCACCGGTAGCATCTCTAGAGTGTTACCTAACTTGAAAATTATACCTACTTGAGGAAGAAAAAAAAGACAGTGATTGCTGAATTTATTAGGGTGGTCTTCTTAACCACAGAATACTTTTAAATAATTTTTCATGAATGCTAAAGGAACAAATCTAGGATAATGAGTAAATAGAAATAACTCCATTATTCTGCCAAATCTTGTTCAACAATTAGAAAAGCTGAAGCATTCTTCTGGAAAATAACATCGGATTAGTCTGGAAGACTATGGTATATTTTCATTAATTTAAATTTATAATTAATTCTTAAAGTTCCCCTCAAATTTGAATTTATAGTATAATTGTCGTTTTGTGTTCTAAATATTTGATTTAATTGATATTGTGCTTCGCAATGTAGATTTTTCATTCAGACTCTTCAACTGTTGCTGAAAAATTATTGATGTCTGATGAAGATCTTGATTGTTTTACAGTTCTATATGACACAATCAATATAGAATTTATAATTGCTGGTAAGTTACAATTAATAGAATTTTTAAAGCATTCTGGATTGTTCAGTGCATTTGAAATCACTGTCATAGGTGAAAATTTTTATCAATTGGAGAATGTACTTCATTACTACAACTATCATCTTTGAAATATCAAATTAAAATCTTTGGATAAATCATCATTTCTCTCTAACTCCTGTCCTCTCAACCAATTTTCTACTTCTCCACCCCATCCCCCATCCTAATTTTTTTTTCAGAGGCAAGTGGTTATCAGTGTCTCCCTGAGGCTTACTAACTTTACTTTCTTCCCACATGTACCTTTTTATTAATTTTTAAACTTCCTTAAGCTTTGTTTTTCTCTCATAAGTAAAATAAGAATGACAACCCAATCATTGCTATGAGGATTAAGTAAGGCATTTGAAGCATGCAGCATGATATCTAACCCCTAATATTTGGTCAACAAATGAGCTAGGTATCCAATCAACCAAGGAGTGTTACATTTTTCTTTTATTTGTGTCTAGGTTCTGATGCTTTGTTTCTAACTCTATTAAAACCAAATTATTTTAAGCCCTTACTAGACCTCCTGCATTATTCTACTAGTCTGCTAACCAATCTATCTTTCGCTGTCCTTTTTTGTTGTTGTTGTTATTATACTTTAGGTTTTAGGGTACATGTGCACAATGTGCAGGTTTGTTACATATGTATCCATGTGCCATGTTGGTCTGCTGCACCCATCAACTCATCATCTAGCATTAGGTATATCTCCCAATGCTGTCCCTCCCCCCTCCCCCCACCCCACAACAGTCCCCGGAGTGTGATGTTCCCCTTCCTGTGTCCATGAGTTCTCATTGTTCAATTCCCACCTATGACTGAGAACATGCGGTGTTTGTTTTTTTGTCCTTGCGATAGTTTACTGAGAATGTTTTCCAGTTTTATCCATGTCCCTACAAAGGACATGAACTCATCATTTTTTATGGCTGCACAGTATTCCATGTTGTATATGTGCCACATTTTCTTAATCCAGTCTATCGTTGTTGGACATTTGGGTTGGCTCCAAGTCTTTGCTATTGTGAATAGTACCGCAATAAACATACATGTGCATGTGTCTTTATAGCAGCATGATTTATAGTCGCTGTCCTTAATTGTTTATCATCTTTCTGAAGCAAATATCTGACTTTATCACCTTTCTCTTTTGTGTGGCTCTCCACCATCTATAAGCATGGTCTTCACCTCCTCTCAAGATATTCATGTTCACTTCTTTATAAATTATATACATGGCTTCCTATGTTGTAGAAGTTATAAAACATATACAAAATAGAAAATAAGACGAGATAAAAATAATCAGAATCCATTTTTCTATGGGCATTCCAGTGAATAATCTTGCATAATCCTTGTTGGTCACATTCAAATTTAGAGACTCCCGATTGCTAGTGATTCAAAGTTCCTTAGTAAGCACTTATATCTTTATACCATATTCTCTTTGTCTTTCTCTACCTTTCCCTTAAACATTATGTTCCTGCAATTTGGGATGATTCATCATCTGTACATGCCCGTCTGTTTCTATTCTGGGTAATTTTCCTACTTACTTTTCTGGAACACCCTCTCCTTGCTATAGGGGAGATCCATCTTTATCCTTCAGTAATCTTCTGTTGCCCCTGCCATATGAATAATTTATTATTCTTTCTTCAGTAGTATATCTTTATGTTATGCATACTCCTAAGTCTGTAAATTTTCCACATTATTTTAAATTATGTGTTTACTCATTTGGTCAACTTTCTAGATTGAATTTGTTAAAGGTAAGAACTTTTTTTCTCTGAATTCTCTGATAATTATAATTCAATAAATATGTGTAAATTAAATCATTTAATACATATTTTTAAAACTAAATTGAACTATTTGTGAGATGTCCTACAATTATTTGCATGCTGTGGTACACTCATACTTGACTGAGTGCTGAACTCCTGTTCATTATTTAATACTCAGATATTGACCCTATGATACCTCCTTTGAACTTCCAAGGTTCAAGATGGAGTTGATTTTTCTTTCTTTGAATCATCCCTTTTTTTTAGTATTTACATATATAAGTACTTATCTTATTTGATTGAAAATATTTAATTTAGATATCTGGTTTACACCACCCTCTCAAAACAAAACAAAACAAACAGCTAACTTTATTCAGGGCAAAGGCAGCGTACCTAGTTTCTGTTTGTTTCAGTGATGATTTATTGATTGAATCAATAAACAAATAACCAGAAACAAATGATTAAATGAAAAAGCCACTAAGTGATAACTGAATAATTCAAAATTCATTGTTTCAAATGGTCTGATTTCTCTGTCCAAAATTCTAAGAGTGTTTCAAATGTCCCACAGAATTTACTTAGAAAAGGAAAGTATTTTCATCTTCTGGAGTCAGGAGAACCTAAATTCTTAAACCCTGATATTATAACATCTGTGCATAACACATTTTCAACATTTATTTCCTTAACATGTGAATGGAACTCAGAACATACACATATTTGAGTTAGAAAATTGAACTAAGCAAACAAAATTACGCAAAATTTGTTCTGTTAAACTATTAGCTTCAAATAAAATCATCATCATTAGTGAGATTCATTATCACTAATTATGTAATATTCTTATTCACTTAATCTAAATATGTTTGTAGTAGGTACATCCATCCTACGGCCCGTTATAATTTTAAAAGGCATATGCAAAAATGAGATTAATCTATAACCCAATGAGAAATATATTACAACATAATGCTGTTCAACCTTTTTTTCTCAAGTAGCTATAAAAGTGGACACTATGGCTGAATGCCATGTTTCTTAACACGCTATTGGTCATGTCTCATATAATATTATTATTCCTGGTGGGCACTTTAAACTTAATTAAAATGTACAGTTTTCTACAACTTAGAAAATAAATCTGACATGCTATAATTCAAATATAAGCACCCTCCTGGTGGCCATCAATAATTGATGATGCAGAGATAAAGGTCTTTTTTTTCAAATTGCACCTGGTGAAGGACTATTATCTGGTAAAAACCGATGATTTACTAAATACAGCTACCTCATTATTTTATGCTCAATATACAAGAACTTAGTGCTAGTATTCTAATATCTGAACATATGCTGATGTATCAGGTTGCTGCCTTGGGGTGCATCAAGTTTAAAACCACTCTTTGGCCAACTGACTTAACTCTTCAGTTCCTCAATTTGCTAATCTATAAAAGAGGATAATAAGCAAAACTTTTCTCATAGATTTTTGTGCAAATTAAATGATGGATTTATAGAAAACGATGTATTTATTAATTTCTATATATTGACAGCACTGAATTCAAATCACCATGCTTGTTTGTATTAAGTAGCAAGTGAATAGAAGAGAAAGTAATTCTAGGTTGTTTATATCAAATACATGTTTAATGTATTTCTCCACTAATGAACAGCCACAGACCTTGAATCTTAGACTCTGATTAATGGCTTTTGAAAACTGCAATTAACACAGTTAAAACTTTGATGAATGGGTCTACAGTTATTTTCCTCTGGATTGATTTGTTGTTAGATTTTTGAAGATGCTGGCCTCCTGAGACCTCATAGTCTAGGGTGATAGGTGAGATTTGCCAAATCCTGATCTCCTTCCCCATGGAAGAAGATTAGAGATGCCCGAGACAAAAGGACCTTGTGTCCAGACTTTGAGCTACTGTAGCATGAAGGAGCTACTGTAGCTACTGTAGCAAATCAGAAGGGAAGGCAAGAAAGCAAATGGGAAGTAACAGTGACTGGATATTGGAACAGAAAGTTTGACTGGCCATGGATTGCTGCCAAACTTGGTGGGTAAATTGTACATTTTTCTTTAAAACCGGTAAAATATCATGGCTTTTATAGATGTGGATCATTAATATAGCCAGGGGTGTATGGTAATGAAATTACCATACAAAATATAGTTACATGTCCCTAATGTCAGAGAGAAGGTGTACGGCCCTATTTAATTTCCCCGTGGGAAACAAGTCACTCCTCAAAAGAGTTTCATTGCTGGATGGATGTCTGACAGGCAAAACATATGCTACTCCATGATTTATCTTCTCACTTCTGAGTCTACACTCACTCATCTATTAGCACACATTCATTTTGCCTACTATCAAACAATTAGTGCTTCATTCTCTTAAAGACCAGCACCTCCAACATGTAGGCTTAATCCTATCTCCTCCTACCTTTGTAAAGGTCCTTTCAGGAAAGAATAGGTAACTGTGTCAAATGTTGCTGATACATTTAAGAAAATATATAAGAAGTGTTTCTTTCTGTGAAATCATACTTTCCTGGTTTTCATCCTGATTCTTAGATTGGGCCTTACTAGATCTTTTTTGATCTCTTTCTTACCCAAGTTTATGGAACTTTCTCTGTGTTTAGTCTTGAGCCTCTTTACTATCCATCATCAATTCCTACAATTCTTTATACATTGGCACATCTTGCCAAGCATGTGCACCTTACCACCTACTGAATATTACTATATTGATTGTTTTCCTTGTAATTTAAATAAAGTGTCAGACCATTGTGATCAATCTTCAACAACTCTCCCTACTCCAAAATGCTTTTTCTTTGTTCCTAACTACAATAACTGTCAAAAACATCCTTGCTTGCTCAATCTAGAGAGCCAGAAGTCATTCTCAAGTTTTTCTTCTCTTTCCTCACAAATCCATCACAAATCCTTGTCACTCTACTAGAGAAAAATCTTATTTCATCCACTTCGGTTCTACACCACTGCCATTAAATTTTAAAAGTTACCATCATCTCATATATGTGCAGTCTTGAATTGCTCTATCTACTTCACTCTTGCTTCCATCTAATTCATTCTCCAACTAGAAGTAATAACTAATGTAAGACATGAATTTGAACATGGCAGTTTTCTGCTAAAAATCTCTAAGGGGATATTTATTATATTTGGGAAAAAGAAGTATCCAATAATTTACATGACTATTAAGATTTTTATAAACTGGCACTCTATTTCCCAAGTTTCAATATAGTCCCCTATACACTCCCACCAAATAATACTTATCTTTGCCTCATTGTTTCCTCTTATTGACATTTTTTAGGACCCTCCAAAAATTAGATCCTCTGTAATCTTCTGTCATAATACCTGTACTTTTGTTTCACAGTTCAATCATAGTGTGTTACTATGTATTTGTATAATTATTTGATTTATTTACAAGTCTTTTAATGTGTATTTTATTTGGTTTCTACTCTATTGACATTTTCTTCAAGATGGTATTTGGCTTAGTTTCCAATTTCAACATAATTGTCATTAACTAATATTTTTTGAATGAATAAGTAAAACAAATTACAAGGACAAAACTAAAATACACTATTCAACTATGCACTCCCATAGTTTTCTTTATCGCAAAACTTCCTTTGCTATTTCTCCTTGGTTTTAGCAATCTTCTTGTCTGTGTCTTATTATTGATTGCTCCCTCTAAGACTACATTTTTGAATAATAGGACATTTTAATGACTATATTTACATGATGCTAAGTGTTTGAATTTGACGTTTGTCAATAGCTGCTTTAAGCACCAAGCTCTATGTAATTGCAACAAATCTTTGTCCACTGATTTCTACAGAGATTTTTTACCTTCTATTTATTCTACAAAATGCTTTCTGTCATTTTACTTACTAATCACTCTCGTTCTTCTGAGTGCTATGTTCTGTGCATTTCAAGACACTACGGAAATACAGAAGGCAACAAAATTATTTATGTTTGGTGTCTAAGCTCAAGATGACTCTCCCCACATGGAGTAAAATAGGAATACGATACAACATCCTTAATCTGAAACAGCTGAGGATTATAATAGAGATCAAGGATGCCTTAAATATTTTGCACTTACTATCATTATACTAGTAAAAGCCGTGAAAATGGGATTTTTAAAAATGGCTTCTCAATTATTATCTTTGGTTGGTTTTCTGTTCTATGCCCTCTTAGTTTTGTTTGTGCTGCTATAATAAAAAATACCATAGAATGGGTAGTTTATAAAAAACAGTTCTGGAGGCTGAAAAGTTCAAGGTCAAGGTACTATCAGGTTCGGTGTCTGGTGAAGGCCTGGTCTGTGCTTCCAAGGTGGCACCTTGTTGCTGTGTCATCTGTAGGGGGTATGGGGGGAGGACACTGTGTCTTCACATGGTAGAAGTGCAAAAGGGAGAAAAGAGTCAAACACTGTATGAAGCCTCTTTTATAAGGACCTTAATCTCATTGATGAGGAAGGAGCCCTTATGACCTCCTCAAGGCCCTAACTCTTATTACTATTGCACTGGGGATTCAGTTTCAATATGAATTTGGTAGGGGACACAGACATTCAAAAACATGGCAATCTCTTTATCTGATCTTTATAAAATATATCTATTAGTTAGACTCCAATATGCCTTTGGTTAGAAATTCCATATTCTAGTGGATACATAGACATGAAATCTGACTTTAGAATAATGTTGAAGGTCCAGTAGTTATTTTTCTAGGTAGACTTGTCTTCCGATGAATGTCTGAACATTTTCCCTTCATATTATCTCAACTTTTTGCCTTTACACAATATTATTTATAATTATTTCTACCTCCATAAAATAAATACTTATATGTCTTTAATTTACTTTTACCGTTATCACAACTACAAATTTTAATGCAATTGCATTTTAACATTTCCTAAATTAATTAAGATGTCACAATATACTTAATAAACTACATAATATAAACAGAATTTTTCACAGATAAGAAACAATGATTACTTATTTTGCAATCCCAAGCATCAGTCTTAGTACCTGTCATAAAAGATGGGCTCAATACACATTGATTGAATGAACAAAAAAATAATAATTTTAAGCAGTTATTGAGATAATTTTTTGTTCTCACAAAACAACTTTATTTTTATATTTATTTTTGACAATGGAAATTGCTATCTTGCTGAGTGTAACACATCCACAGTTACCACTAAAGTATTGATTTTTATATCATTTCTAATGATACATTCTTTATAATATCAAATTACTCTGGAAAAGTAACGTTACTGTAGTTTTCACAAAGCAAATGTACTTGGCAAACATTTCCCTTTTCTTTATTTCAGCGATTCATGGACTGAATAAAATAAAATGTTCTATTACTCTCCCAATTATATCAAAAGCACTCTTTTTGTTTATAATGTAAGCTTTCTTTGAAACATAACAAATTTTGAAAAAAAGTCTTATTTTCCAAGTTAATAATTCTGATGAAAAATGTTTAATTTTGAGATTTAGGCCACTCTTGGTGGTATAAGGTTGATGAACATCTGACAGTGCTATAAAAAGAATGCAGTTCACACTAAAATCACTAAAATGAAGATTTGTATACACATTATAACATTACGTATCCTATATCATAATGATAAGTTCTGAAACTTACAATTCAGAACATGAAAAAACAATTTTTTTCATTTTTTTATATCCCTTCCCTATGAAGAGAATTCAATTAATGTAACATGACTGTCCTCTCTCTTCTCTTTATCCCTTAGGAGGAATACAATATCCACCGGAGTTATGTTTGTTAATTCTCAATTTCTGAAAGCAATCAGAATTTGCAAAGCAGGCTTAAACTAAATGAATGACCAAAAAAGAAGAGAAAACAATGAAAATGGAAAAGTAAAGATTTTTCAGAGAGAAAGGTCAAATGACTTGAGGTATTAAGCTGATAAAATCAACAGCACATATGTTGTTTGTGAATGTATATGGGAGGAATTGATTTGGAAGTCGGACTTCGAGCTTGAAAGAAAATACAAAGAAGTGGTTTGGTCAGAAAGGAAATAAAATAATTTGAGACAAATAGAGTTTGAGATTTTGTGAGGCATCTGGCAAATATGTTTTACAGGTGATGTGAGTCTAACATTCAGGGATGAAGTTCTAGGCTGGAATACATAGTTTTGTAATAACCAACAAATAAATAGTAGTGAAAATTATGTCACTGAATGAGAATGCCAAGGTATGATAAGGAGAGTTGAGGAGGAGCCTTTCAAAAATGTGGGAAAGATAGAGAAGGAAGAATCAGAAAAGGAAACAGAGGATGTAATGGTAGAGAAAAAATTAGGAGAGAATAATGCAATTAAAGAATCTATACTTTTGCACAAATACAGAGGGCATGAACAAACATACTCAAGTCCATCCCAGATAACTAATTATATGATTCTACAGTAAAGCATAATCCTATAGACATATTCATATCTCCATGGTGTCATTTTTGAATTTAATTCAGAATTTAGAGAGAATGTATAAATAAGCCATGCCGAAACTTTGTAAGTTTAAAAGAACGTTTATATCTATCCTAAATAATACTTGAAAAAGAATTTTAAATAAATAAAGTTCTACTTAGTTTACAAAGTCTATTAATGTATTTGAAAGCAAACTCATAAAGCATGTAACCTATAAGAATCATTTCCTTGAATTGTGATTTTTTCCCTGTTAAATAATTTTTAAAGATATTTACTTACTCTTTCATTCATTCCCTTATTTTTTTAGAGACAAGGCCTCACTCTGTCATCCAGGCTGGAGTGCAGTGGCACAGTCATAGCTCACTTCATTCTTCACCTCTTGGGCTCAGGAGATCCTCACACCTCAGTCTCACGAGTAGCCAGGACCACAGGTACGTGCCACCACATCTGGCTAATCTTTTTAATTTTTTGTAGAGAGGAGGACTTGCTATATTGCTCAGGCTAATCTCTAACTCTTGGCCTCAAGCAATCATCCCACCTTGGCTTCTCAAAGTGCTGATATTACAGGCATGAGCCACCAAGCCTGGCCTTGCTGCATAATTTTTGAAGTCCCTTTACCATACACTGGAGAGCGTTGAGGATATGTTGGGAGTGTTCTGTGTCAATACGTCATTTAAGAAGAATTTAGCTGTATATAAAGTTTATTTCTGCCACAGTTAAATATTAAGAAACTCATTTGGATGTAAGAGCATGGATTCCTAAAGTAAGTTTACGTCACACTATGAACTTTTTACTCAGTGTGTGCATTTTGGCAAATGGCTCATAGAATGTTTTCACGACTTATTTTCCTCTCAAAATGGAGGTATAATGGTAAAAATATTAGACTGGGAGTTAAAAAAACTCTAGTTAAAAAAACTAGAGTCAAATCCACACTGTCTCTCTCTATAATATGGTAGAGAAACCACTTACAATGGTGAACTCTCTTTAAAGTGGAAATAATGCAATGATCTATGTATTTTATATATCATATACATTAAAAATGAATATACTTCTTTCAAGAACTCCAATGATTCAAGTATGTTATATTGTTAAGAGGTACTATATTGCTTAAATATGTATAGAGAGGAATACCTTCACAGTTATATAATATTAATGTGGAGGAAAGCTCATATATTCTGTTGGTTGGTAGTTTCAGGTAGTTCAAATGGAGAATTGTATCCATTATTTATATAATTAATGAAAAACAGAGACCTTCCTCAATCCTTGTGAAGTTTTAAAAACAAATTCTACATATTGTATTATTATCTGTAAAGGTAACTATGATACATTTTGTTACTTTGTTGGCTTGACTTTGCCTGTCATTGAGTAAATACATATGAATGTACATATTGTTCATATCTTTACATCTTTACATTGTTTGGCTGTTTGTCTGCTTTTTTTTTTTTTTTTGCAAATGTCCTAGCCTGTTTATGAGGATTCTGGAGTGCTAAAGCTTTAACTGCTGCCTGGCAACGAAACAGAATACAGGATGATCACTCTTACTTTTACCTTGGTTTATTAGGATTAAGAGCAATGCATTCTGCTAATTTATCAGTATTAAAGTCTACCTTTTTTGCATGCTGTGAATGTAGTTGACTTACTGAACAATACATCTCAAGTAACTTTATGGAAGTAAACTCTCTTTGTTGAATAAGAACGGACATTGCTAATTATCTGTGATTTTTGCTAAGGATATTTGCTAGTCCGATAAAATATAAGGCACTCTACACAATTCTTTTGGGGTATTAGAATTATGGAAAGAACCAAGGTATATGGAAATGAATATCTGAATTATTAAAGGTACAATAATAGGTTTTTTACTTTGCCAGTTTATTTCTACTTTTAGTCATGATGACAGATTCTCGATTACTATCCTAAATTAATCTTTGTTAGTTGTTTAAAACATTAACTTGAGAATTGAACTAGATTTCTACCTTTCTTAAAATGTAGACTTATAGCAGTTTCAACATATTTTTAAATGCTCTTTTTGTTTTTTCTTAGCATTATTCTGTAGAAATCCTATTTTCTGGCAAAAATTGTTCCACACATTAAGATGCCACATGACTCGTAATAAAAATTACCTTACCCAAAGCTGGAAAAGTTTACAGAAAAGGCTGCAGGGCTTACCATTGGGAAAAAGAATAAAAATGTAGAAGGAATTTTTCACTACATAATATTCTTTGAACATGTTTGTAATTAACCAAGTTTGGATATTTTAAGATACTGTGCTATACTAATCTATAGTGGCAAAACATTAAAATTAATGACATAGAAATGCTGTGAAACAAATTTTTGTAATGCATGCAGTATTTGTCAATCAATTCTTTGTCATTATTCTGAATGATGAAAAAATCTCATATAAAAATATCAAATTATAAATATAAAGAAAATTCTTTCAACCTAGTATTTATGTTTGTCAATACATGTCTTGGAGACAGAGACCCAAAACCATAACCAATGCTTTTGGTATGGGTTAACAAAAGATGTGCAGTTGACCATGAAGTACTTTACAGAGACAATAAAGAATAAAAGCTTAATTATCAATGTAAAGAAGAAGAGATTCACTGACAGCAAGGAAATCATTCAACTTGACAGTTTTTCGCAGATAAAGCAGCTTAAAAACACTTTTAGTAAATCTTGTTGGGTAAGTAGCTCAATATCTATCAATCTTTAGAAAAGGATTACATAAAGCCTCCTGAGATATATATATATATATATATATATATATATATATATATATATATATATATATATATCTTCATACTATATATATAACTCCTCATACATATATATATATCTTCATACATATATATATATATAAAACTCCTCATATATATATATATATATATATATATATATATGGAAGAAATACATCTCAACCTATACTTATGAGGACAGCATGGCCTTACTAACAAGATCTGAGCTGGGCACACAGTGGCTTATGCCTCTACTCCTAGCTACTGTGGAGGCTGAGGCAGAGGAATCTCTTGAGGCCAGGCTGGACAACATAGTGAGATCACATTTTTGAAAAAAATAAAGAAACAAAACAAAGCAAAACAGCAATCTGCTATATTAAAAGTAAAAGAAGACTGCAGGCCAGTAGCCTTCATGAACATAGACCAAAACTGTTTAATAAAATATTAGGAAATTAATCACATGTATGTATAAAATGGGTGCTACTTCATAACTAAGTGCTGCATAGTAAAGGAATTGGAATGGTTCAAACTTCAGAAAACAATTAATGTAATTCACCATAGTCACAGACTAAAAAAAAAAAAATCAATGACTACCTCAACAGATGGAAAAAAAGCCATTTGACAAAATGTAACATTCATTCTGCATAATCCTCGTTACACTGGGAATAGAAGGGAACTTGAAACTGGTAAAGGGAATATCAGAAACCTGCATTTAACATTATTCTTTACTGTAAATGATAATGATTTCTTTATAAAATCACAAACAATTCAAGAACGTATACAACTTGCCACTTTCATTCAACTTGTACTAAACAAGTATGATATGGCAGTGTAATAGGGCAAATACATAGTTTATATGACACTATTACACTAGAAATTGCAATATAGCAAAGAAAAGAACAATAGATTTTTTATAGAATTGAAAGGAAAAAGAAACAAAGTTGTCTTCATGTATTGACTACATGAATTGTCTATAGAAAAACCTAAAATACTAACCCAAAAAGTCACCAGAACAATTATATGAGTTTAGCTAGGTCTCAGAATAAAAGGTGAATATATTAAAATTAAATGTTTTGTTATAGGCTAGCAATGAACAGTTAGAAATTTAAGTTAGAATTAAATGTATATCAAATGATGAACAGATAAATTGTGGTATGTTCATATGGTGAGATACTATTCAGCAAGCCATACAACTGATTTATGCAACAATATCAATGAATATAATAATAGCATTATGCTACGTGATGATAGAGGTCAGACAGAAAATGAATAGAGTTTGTTTTAAAATATGATGTCTAGAAAAGCAAAACTACAGGGACAGAATCAGATCAGTGGTTGACAAGGGCTGGGTGAGGAAAGGAGATTCACTACAAAGTAACAAGAAGGAATATTTTCAGGTTGATGGAAATGTTTTCTATCTTGATTTTGTTGGTGGCTCCTCACTGCGTACATTTGCCAAAACTTATCAATTTGTAAATATAAAATTGATAAATTTTAACTTACGTAAGTTATTTCTTAATAAAACCTGATAAGAAAAAAATAATTAGAAAAAAGTTAAAAAAATTGAGCAACTTGATATAACTTTACTACTTAGTATATGGACTATGCATTCTACTTTATCTGTTCCAGAATTTTTGTCAGATTCATAATATAGCCTTTTATGTGCTCCTTGGATATTTTCTTATGTTTTCTGTGAACCCATAGTCTTCTAGGATGGTGTTTGCAATGTGTAGGGGAAGGGGGAGGGGTGGTGGTAAACCTTAGGTCACGATTGGATTGTATCTCCCACACTGAGTTTAGGAATCTTCTATTCCTCCTCATTGGATATTGCTTTTATCTAAGAATGATAATGTGTGTTTGTAATCACCAAGCAGACAAACTGTGAATGGAGGGCTAAGGGAGAGACTTGTTGTGGAATCTACTTGTTATCTGATCTCTGATTCCAGCTGATTAGTGCTGCTGTTCTGCTTGCCCAGAACAGTCTCTCTCCCTCTCTCTCTCTCTCCCTCCCCACCCCCGTCTTTTATTGGTGGGTGGTTAGGTAATGATCTGCCAATGGCAGTGCAAGAAAGATAAATGGATCACCAGTATAAAATTCTCCCCCAAATATCGCCAAACTTTCTATGGCATCTCCAGAATTATATTATGAGAAAGAGCTAGTGGATCATATTACGTCACATTTTTCTTGAAAAGAAACTGTACAAGCCCTTGATTGGAAAAAAAACACTGTTGAAATTGGGTTAAACTTCTACTATAGGGAGGTTAGCTCTCATTATAAGAAGGTTGTTGAAGCATTGTGTACTGATATGACAAAGTAAATAGTCTCTAATAAAGCTACTCACCTATCTTAAGTATTTAATATTCCTCATATTACTTTCTGTGGTTCAGAATATTTTAGAAGGACTTAAAGAAGCTAATAGGATTTAAAGATAAAACTCAAACTATATTGCAAAGATAGTGTTATTAGAATTTTGTGACTGATTTGCTGTACAGTAGGGAAAGTGTGGAATTCCCGAAAGAAGTCTAAGCACATATATTCTAAAGTCTGGAGTCCTTTCTTATATAAAATGGTTGTTAATTAATTAAAACATCTGCCTGACAGTGACCTCTATTTCTCTTAAGTCGGATCTCTTAGCCAAGCAAATTTTATCATTCCCTAGACTCCTGACTGGTTTTAAAATATACTCCTGTACTACCACAGCCACATCTTTTTACCTGGCTTTAAGTCAGAATATAAAATACCATACTTAATAATTTAACAAATTCAACACATTTTTTCGTTTTTTCTTTTTAAGGCTCTCAATATTACCATGACCTTTGCTAAAATAACTTAACCTTTCCTCTAAACAGAGTATCTAAATGAGTTCATCCTTCTTTGTCCCAAACCCGTAACTATACTATTGAAATAATACACTAAGCAACCTCAGCATTCTTTTTCATTATTAACAGGTAAAATGCAGCACATCAAAATACATACTTTTTTTTTTTTTTGAGGTGGAGTCTTGCTCTGTCTCCCAGGCTAGAGTGCAATGGCACAATCTCGGCTCACTGAAACCTCCGCCTCCCGAGTTCAAGCGATTCTCCTGCCTCAGCCTCCCAGCTAGGGATTACAGGCACCTGCCACCACGCCCAGCTAATTTTTGTATTTTTTAGTAGAGACAGAGTTTCGCCACGTTGGCCAGGCTGGTCTCAAACTCTTGACCTCAGGTGATCCACCCGCCTCGGCCTCCCAGAGTCCTGGGATTACTGGCGTGAGCCACCACACCCGGCCATATTCTTCTTTTTACTGTGTGATGCTTTGAGATTTATGTTTTCAAAGCTCAAAAGCATCATTTGAAAAGTTGCTTCTTTACTTACCTAATTGTGAATATTATTCCTTCTTTCCAATCTACAATATAGGCAGATTTATGTACATTCTTGTCATTGAAGCCACATAAGATTTTGATTTCAGGACTAAGGTTATGTCTACATGTGTCCTATAGATTCTAGATTATGATTAAATTATTTCTGCCACCTTAAATGATTCTATAGTATCATTAAAATCTGACTACATTTCAGAATTAGAGAAATAGACAATGAAGAAACAATATTTAGAATTTTAAATCTTTGTAATAGCAATTTTCAATTTTTTTGAAGTTTCAATAAATCCTCTGCTAACAAAGATGATGGTTTCTTAGGTAATGGCTTATAATTGAAAACACAGTCAGTGGTATTATAGGAGAAGGTCAGGTGAATTATAAAATAAATTTACTTCTACTAAATTTAATTTTAATAAAATGTCTTAAGTATACAAGAAAACATTTTTATTTATTTATTTATTTATTTATTTATTTATTTATTATACTTTAGGTTTTAGGGTACATGTGCACAATGTGCAGGTTTGTTACATATGTATCCATGTGCCATGTTGATTTCCTGCACCCATTAACTCGTCATTTAGCATTAGGTATATCTCCTAATGCTGTCCCTCCCCCCTCCCCCCACCCCACAAGAGTCCCCGGAATGTGATGTTCCCCTTCCTGTGTCCATGAGTTCATTAAACATGTATGAGTTATTAGTGGGGTAGAGATAGAAAATTAATTTAATGTTATATTTTTAAATTCCCAAGGACAAGCCTCTAGGCTGCCAAGACACAAGAGGTTTAGGTCAGATAACACTGTCCCCTTTGATCACTGGGAAATCCGAATGTGAGATTTTAACCATGTCTCCATGGTTATTGGGATATCACTTAGATCCAACACATTGAATCACCCTTAGTGGATTATATCACAGCTGCAAATTAAGACTCTGAAATGATTTCTGAATTTTCTTTGACAACAACAAAATAAAGGCCTTTCATTTTAGAATATCGGTTGTTTGTTCAATTAGAACACAACGTGAATAAATCCCATGACATGTCAATGCCATGAGACTGTGTCTATTTTAAAAATGAATATTATATTATATATAGAACAGTGCAAATCAAAATTAGGCCTTGAGATACTTGAAGGTGGGCTGGGAAGCAGTGAACCTTGAAATTAAATTGCCTGAATTTGAAGTCATTTTATCCCTAATTGTCATGTGAACTTGTGAAAATTACTTAATCTCTCTGTATTTCAATTTAAAGTATTATTAATTTTAAGGTCTATACCTGGTAAAAAGTAAGATGATAAGGAATGTTCTATTATTTAGGTTAATAGAATTTAGGGATTATGTATGAATCATTTGTGTAATTATCACGTCGCTTACTGTTTCTTACACATAATAAGTTTAATATAATTTCAAAACAAAAATTAAAATGAGTTCTGTAAGAAATATCTTCTAAAATTAATAATAATTTGGTTTACTTGTAAGATTTTTTGTTTATAGTGAGCAATTTAAATGCTTTTCAAAAACATTTCAAAATAAGTAGTGTACAGTCAATTGGCCAAGCTACATATAGCTTATTATTAAAATTCTACTAGTTCTTATGCACTGGTTGGGAATTTGGAATAATAGTGGTATTCACACACACACACATGAACACACACACACAGACACACACCACATGCATATATATATATATTATGTGTGTGTATATATATATGTGTGTGTGTAAATATTTATTTAGTCCTCATAAGAATTTCTCAATTCAATTCTGTTTAATTGATGAGACAACTTGAACCCTACAAATGTTAAGTACTTTCCTAATGTTTCATAGCAGTTAGTGAAATAACATGAATTTAAAATCAATGCAATCTAACTCTGAAGTCCCTGCTATCAAATATTTTTAAATATTACACTTTCCACCTCATAGATAATTTACACAAATGGAGCTTTCGAGTAAAGAAAACTGGCACAGGTTTTGACTAAAGTAAGTTACTGAAAGGAAGGAAAAAATAAATCTTATCCAAAGTTTAATTTTCACAAGTTGGTAGTAGAGCCAGAACGCAAACTCAAATTCCATGTCCTTTCTATTAAATCCTTATTCTTTATTTACTTCATACATGTATATAGACACACACATACACACATATGTATATACATACATATACGTATATATATATACATACATATATGTGTATATATATGCACGTACGTACATTATCTCTCATAGATATATATGTATATATACATACATATATATGTGTACATATATGTGTGTATGTATATGCACATACACACATTATCTCTCAAAGATTTCAACATTACCTTATTAGGAAAATTCTCTTATAATCTCCTTTTTATAGTTGGGGTAAATAAAGCACGGAAAGGGCATGGAATTTGAGTTTGCATTCTGGCCCCACTACCAGCTTGTGGAAAACTTAAACTTTGGATAAAATTTACTTTTTCCTTCCTTTCAGTAAGTTACTTTAGTCAAAACCTGTGTCAGATTTCTTTACTCGAAATCTCCATTCGTGTAAATTATCTATGAGGTGGAAAAGTGTAGTGTTTAAAAATATTTGATAGCAGGGACTTTCGAGTTAGATTGCGTTGATTTTAAATTTACTTTATTTCACTAACTGCTGTGAAACATTAGAAATGTACTTAACATTTGTAGGGCTCAAGTGGCCTCATAGATATATGTGTATATATATGTATATATGTATATATGTGTATATGTGTATATATGTATATATGTACATATGTATATATGCGTATATGTGTATATGTGTATATATGTGTATATGTATATATGTGTATATATGTATATATGTATATATGTATATATGTGTATATATGTATATATGTATATATGTATATATGTATATATGTATATATGTATATATGTATGTATGTATGTATGTGTATATATGTGTGTATATGCATACACATATATATGTGTATACATTAACAACTATGCCTGCCACATAGTAAGTATTCAATAAATAACTACTGATACATCTTTAAATTTTAATTATACCCTGATTTATAAATTGACTTTGCTATAAAATAGCTAACTTTTTAAATTCAGAAGCTATTCTGAAAGATGTTATTTTTACACTGAAACATATGTATTGATTTGAGATGCATATGATAAGCTGCATTGAGGGAGGGAAGAAAAGGAGGACATATATTCTGGGTAGCAATCTGCGTGTCGGTAGCATCAGGAACAATAGAGATATTTGGAGAAAAAAAAAAGCAGCATCTCACCCCCAGAAGAGTCCAGATACACTGGGCAGTACAGTCCAGAAACATACGCTCTTGAAGGATGTGTACTGGAGTGGAAAGAACAAGGGTAACATTGTTTTATTACATTGAAGCTACGCTAAAAAAATGTGGTAGGGAAGACGAGAGCCAGGTGAAACCAGTCATGGAGTTGTCAAGCAGATCTGGGAGATATTAGGGTGAAGGTGGTTGGGAAGATCAGAACAGACCAAGTAACAGGGTGTGGACAGAATATTGATATTTGTGATAGCAGGAACTGACACAGAGGCAGACAAATGGATCCAGAGTTTGAAATGGCTCAGTTTTCATTCAATATAGGATGACCAGCTTCAATGGTGGTACCAGGTTTAAGAGTCTCATAGCCAGTTTGAACAGGACGTGACGTTTCCTAAGTCAGAATTGGAAATGAATGAGTGACAAGGGGTGGTAAGACAATGTCTTAGAAAATGGTAAGTAGCATAAAATGGTAACTACAAACTATGTGGAGAAAGTGTAACTTTAAGAATGAGAACTACAATCATTAGTCAGGAATAGGAAATAAAATATAATCAGATACAATTTCTGGAAAGACCTGAGACAAGGAATCCAGAACCACAGCTATGAATAGTCAACTTCCAATTTGAACAAATTAAGGTGAACAAATGTCCCAGTCTTCCTAGAAATTTCAGGTTTTAAAATTAGAAGTCCTATGTCCAGGAAAAGTCTTCAGGCTCAAGCAAACTATGTTGAGTGGCCATCCTAAAATTATGACTAATAGAGAATACAGAAACACGTATGGTAGCATAAAGACAAAGGCATGCCCTGGCCAAAGCCAAAGAACATCTGGTACAAAAGTGCCAGTGATAGTGATAGAAATATTTCCTCTGTAAAATAAATTATGCCAGAAATTGGGTCTGAAATTGATTCCAGTTGTGAATAGAAGTACTTGTTTGTGCAAGAGTTTATTTACTTGCTCATTCATTCATTTATATTCCAAAGATTAAGAAGGCATAGGAATGAATGTCTCATGAACAGGTAAGCAAGTGAGAAAAAACTGAGTGAGACACCAGGTTGAAAAGCCAGAAACCAGTATAAAAATATATATCTGAATTTAAGATCAGAGATATTTTTAAAATTAGTATTTGGACAAATCTATAGAACTATATAACCACAATCATAATCAAGATATAGAATATTTCTAACATCTTAAGGTAATTCCTTGAGTTTGCTCACAACTGTCCTTGCAAACTTTTCTAGAATTCACGTAAGTGGAAACATACATTCTGATATATATTTTTGCATAACAAGCCATCTCAAATGTCAATAACATACAACAATAACAATTATTTATGTCACTAACGAATTTGGGCAGAGCTCTATTTGACCACATCTGGGAAGACTTGAAAATCGTCTGGAATCTGGAATCATCTGAGTGTTCTCTTCCTCTCTTGTCTGGTAGTTGAGGCTGGCAGATGGCTAAAATTTGACTCTAATCTTGTGATAGAAGTGTCAAAGATTTTGCAGGCATGTTTTAACAGACACTGGACTCTTTTGGGTCTGGCTTTCTTTTGTTCATCAGACTATATCAGAAATTCATCTTTTTTTCTGTGTGTACATAATTGGCTCCTTTTAGTATTTCATTGTACAGATATGAAACAATCTGTTTATGCATTCATTTGTTGATGAACATCCAAATTGTTTCCAGCCTAGGGTTTTTATGAATATGGCTACTATAAGACTTACACAAATATTTTGTCTGACTTTGTAATTAAATAAATATAGTAAATTTATGTGGTAAATGTCTCCTGAGTCATATATTAAATGTATTTTTAACCTTATAAGAACTGCCAAATTGTTTTCCCAAATGGTTTACCATTTTACGGTTTCATCAACAATGTATGCGAGTTTCAACTCCTGTACATACTTCCCAGCACTCAGTATCGTGGATGTTTAACAGTATCTAATTGTGATTTTCAGTTTTATTTTCCTGAAAACTCATGATGCTGACTGTTTTTCACCTACTTTTGGCTATCTTCTTTTTTTAAATATCTGTTCAAACTTTTTGCCAAACTTTTAATGGTCAGTTTCTCTTATTATTAAATTATAAGGTCTTTGCATATTTTGGATACTAAGTATTTGTCAAATAGAAAATGAAAATGAAAATATTAAATTGGAAAATATTTTCTTCCAGTCTGTGATTGTCTACACATTTTAATGTTATCTTTGGGGATTACAAATTTTTCAATGTTGATATTCTCATTCATTTTTTATTTTGAATTTTGCTTAATTCTGATCTGAAAAATCCCTGATAAAACCAATATGGCAATAATTTGCCTTTATATTTTCTTCTAGAAAGCCTATAGCTTGAACTTTTTATTTAGGTATAATATTCATTTCAAAATAATCTTCGTATATGGTGTGAAGTTGATCATTTTGAGGTTCATTTTCTTATATGGATATCCAGTTTTGTCATCATCATTTAAAGAAAATATCATTATTTTATTTGAATTTCCTTGGCACTGTGAAAACCACACACACACACACACACACACACACATGCAGAAACACACATCATTATTTTTTGATGCTCTAGTTTATTTCATTGATCTGTACATTTCTTTATATGTCTACCCTTACACCAGTACCACACTGTACAAGTTAAAGTAGCTGAAAATTAACTATTAAATAGTATTTAAAATTGTTTTTGGCTGTTCTAGATCATTTCCATTTCCAAATAAATTTTAAAATTGACTTTCCAATTTCTACCAAAAACAAAATTCCAATCAGCTTTTGATTGGGCTTGTGTTGAATGTCTAAATCAATTTAGAGAGAATAGAGATAATGTCCCATTAATGTATTGCTAATTTTCAAATATTTGTGGATTTTCCAATTGTTTTATTTTGCTTATTTGTAATTTAGTTCCATTTCAGTTAGAACATATATTCTATATGATGTTAATGTTTTAAACTTTATTGAGAGTCGTTTTATGTCCCATCTTTGTGAATGTGCCACATGTACTTGAAAATAACATAGAAGTGTCACTGTGGAGTAGAGTCTTATATATATGTCGAATAGGTTAAGTTTGTTGAATGCAGTGTTCAATTCTTCTGTATCATACTGATTTTCTGTCTACCCATGATCTCATTTTCTGAGAAGAGTGTTGAAATTCAAACCAAACTGTCATTTGTGAGTTCTATCACTTTTTGTTTCATGTATTTTGAATTTGTTGGTACATAAACATTTAGTATTTTTATGTTTTCTTTATACATAGGTTATTTTTTTCATTAAAAAGTCCATCTTTATTTCTGATAATCTTTTTTGTTCTGAAATCTATTCTGTCTGCTATCATAATTACCACTCCAGCTTGCTTATGATTAGTATTTGTCTAATACATATTTTTCATCTTTTCACTTTCCATCTACCTGAGTCTTTTTATTTAAAGGGTATTTCTTATAGGAAGCATTTGGTTTTGTCTTATGCTTTTATTCATTCTGAAAATATGTGTTTTATTTGGAATAATCATGTGTATTTACTATCAATGTATTTTAGATGTATCTACAGTATTGCTATTTATTTCCCTTTCTCCCATATTTTATTTCTCCTGTTTTATTCCCATTTACTACCTTCTATATTCAGATAAATTGAATATTTTTAATTGAATCTAATTACATTTCATGTCCTATATTTAATTATTAGTTAGACCTTATTTGTGTGCGTGTGTGTGAGTGTACTTAACCTAGGTTTAAAATATTTATGTCTAGCCTATCAAAATTGACTTTTACACAATGATATCGCACTTTATCTATACTGTGAAAAATATACAAAAGTATACATTCACTTACCTTCTCTCATCTTTTGTCTTGTTGTTGTCGTCATACACTTTACAACTATTTGTGTTATATTCTTCACAATAGTTCATTATCACTTTTGTTTTAAACATTCAATTGTTTAAATAATTTGAATAATATATATTTTTCATTTTTATCATTTGTTGTCCTTTTTTAATGTAAATTCATGTTTCCATTTGATTTATTCTTTGTTTCAGTTTTTTTTAAATTGCTTTAATTTTTTTATAGTTTGCAGTGGGGTAAATTCCCATAACTTTTGCTTTTCCCAAAAAAAAGTTTTTCCTTTTTTTAAAAAATTTTTTATCTATATATAGAACTGTAGGCTGATTATTTTTTTCTTTCCTCAATTTTAAAATTTCATTCTATTGTTGTCTTGTTTGTATTGTTTTTAACAAGAAGTCTGTATCTGTATTACATTATGCCTTACATTTCTTCTCTTTAAAAATTCTTATTGCTTTAAATGTTGCCTATTATTGGTTTTGAATAATTTGATTTTGGTATACTTGTTAGGGCTTTGATTTTGTTTCTCTTGCTCAAAGTTTCTTTTCCTTTTCTTTTTCTTTTTTTTTTGTTTGTTTCTTGGAACTGTGAATGTATAATTTTGATAAAAACTGGAAAACATTTGATAATTATTTCCTCAAATATTTCTACAATACTCTTATTTTGCTGTTCCATTATATATATATATTACTGCACTTGATATAGTCTTACAGGTCAATTAGAGCGTATTTGTTGTTTTAAGATATTTTTATCTCTATTTTATATTGTTTCTATTGCTATGTCTTCATTTTCACTCATCTTCAGTTTGTTGTTATGATGCGGTCTTTTTCAGCTCTTGGAATTTCATTTATTCTTTTTATCCTATTTTTAACTCAGCTCATTTTGTCTATGTTTACTTTTACATTCTCTAGCATAAGCAGTTTCTACTGATTTCATCATAATCATTTCTGTGTCAATTTTTATTGACTGATTTTTTCTTGCAGTTATGATTTACATTATTTTACTTCTTTGGATATCTAGTACTTTTATTGGATACTGGACCTTATAAATATTACATTGTTGATGATCTAAATGTCATTGCTTCCTTTTAAAAAGTGCAGAATTCTGTTTCAGAAGACAATTCAGTTGCTTGTGCATCAGCTGGATCTTTTAGTATTTATTTATTTATTTGTGATAGCCTCACTTTGTCACCCAGGCTGAAGTGAAGTGGTGCAATTACAGCTCATTGCAGCCTCGATTTCCCAGGCTCGAGCAATCCTCCTACCTCAGCCTCTCAAGTCACTGGGACAACAGGTGTGTGCCACTATGCCCAGCTATTTTTTTTCATTTTTGGGGGAGATGGGGTTTCACAGTGTTGCCCAGGCTGGTCTCAAACTCCTGGACTCAAGCATCCTCATGCCTAGGTCTACCAAAGTGCTGGGATTACAATTGTGAGCCACTGCTCCTGGCCTCTTTTAGTATTTTAAAGCTATATTATGGCAAATCTTGGTTAGCTTTACTACAGGACTACTTTTCCTCTATTGTGTCTGTTATTTTCTGTGGTGATCCTGATAGATGCAAAGGAACAACAATGATGCTATTGCACTAGAGAATCAATCCATCTCAATTCATTGATTCTTATGTAAAAACCACTGAGAAATAGGGACATTTGGCTCCAGAGGGTATTATTGAACCCACAAGGGAAGGGATAAAATTGTTTAAAAGAGAAAGACCGAATGAGTGTGAACCTCAGGAGGCGTGACTTACCAATGGCATGTGTGAGAGAGATCCTTGGCTATATAAGTAGATTTGTGGAATTTTTTTTTTTTTTTTTCAGACAGGATGTCACTCTCCCCCAAGCTGGAGTGCAGTGGCACAGTCTCAGCTACCTGCAACCTCTGCCTCATGAGTTCAAGTGATTTTTGTGCCTCAGCCTCCCAAGTGGCTGGAAATACAGATGTGCACCACGACACCTGGCTAATTTTTGTATTTTTAGTAGAGACGGGTTTCACCATGTTAGCCAGGCTAGTCTCAAACTTCTGACTTAATATGATCCACCCACCTTGGCCTCCCAAAGTGCTGGAATTACAGGCATGAGCCACCATGCCCAGCCAATTTGTGGATTTAATCAATGACTTTTTTATATAGAATCCTTTCTCAGTGGCAACTCTAATATTTCAAATTGTAGCATCTCTTCTGGTGAAAGACTGGAGATTGGAAGAACTGAGATGGAACAGGTTAAGCTTGCTCAGAGCAAGGACAATTGCTTTTTAAGTCATATCTGTTTTCTTCTTCACCTTTACATTAATTATGCTTCTAGAAAAACATAAGGCAAAAGGTAACTTCAGAAGCAGCAATTCCCTTGCTTTTCCTTGCTCTTAACAGTAATTTCCATCTCTATTTCAGCAGGCAAAATTATCATCTCATACTAGCATCTCATTACTTCATTTCTAAAACTCACACATTGGAAAATATTCTGTAATAAAACTATTTTAAAGAGAAGGCACGTGTGTCCCTTTATCATATATGCCTCCAAATAATGCAGGAAGCTTATTGACCCAAATCTCATTTTATTTTCCCTGGAATAGGTGCTATAAAAATCAGTGCCAGCTGGGAGGTGGGTAGCTGTGGTTAGCTTATCAGGTATGCTTTTGTACTCATTATTCTGCTATTTCTTACTCATATAATTTGCCAATAAATAAGAGCTATTAATTATGTATTTCACTGAACAGTTTGAAATAGCTTTTCCCAAATTTTGAGTTGTACTGGAAATTCACAAATACATTAGCTGACTATATTTTCATTAAATAAGCAAAAATTATGAGATTACATACTTAGTGTTTAGAACATATAGATCCAAGTAAAATAATCATCTTATAACTTGTGGCATCTGTGGTCATTTTAGAAGGCTTTACAATATATTCCAAAATGATAGGTAGAAACAATGCTATGGAGATACAAAGATAGACAGCTATCAAGATGCTGCAGATTGAAGGGTGTTAATAAAGAAAACCTGATTTGATTTTTCTTCACAGGAATTTAAATTTTTATAGCTTCTTTTGAGCATAACACATTATTTCCAAAAGACTCCAATCCAATCCATGTAAACTTGGACAATTAATGTAATTGTACATTAGATCTAATTTAAGTAGAAATTGCAAGTGAGATTTGTGGTTGGAAATCAACAAAAAGAAAGAGAGAGAGAGAGGAAGGGGAGAGAGGAAGAAAGGAAAAAGGAAAAAATAAAGTAAGCTTAAAGGTGGCTATCCAAAAAAATACAGCCAAACACTGCCAAATTCAGTTATTTACTCTTGTTTTTGACAGTGCTGACAAATTTAATTACTGTAGCACTCATTTCATCAAATGTCACTCCATATAGAAAGAATGCAATATCATATAATTATACCCATATAATTATTTCATCCATATTAGTTTTAAAAATTAATTTGCATGCCAAACTCTTCTATTTTCTGATGTTATTGATCTCCATAGTCACACAGAAAAAAATACTATGGAAGATTATCTTAAGAATTGTAGGCCGTAGTGTGACAAAAGTATTTTTTGTTGTTGTTTTTAGATAAATGCATAATTCATTTTTGCAGACATTTTCAGATAATGTGGTTTCAGATAAATGAGGTTCTTAGACCAATGACTGTCTTAATACCATATATTTTCAGTGTTTTTCTCATTTAGCTGCCACCAGCGATATGTAGTTTAAATGTTACTAACAGGAAAAATATAGCAGAGATCTTTGAAAAGCAATTATCTGTCTTATTTATTTGAGAAACTTTCCAGAAGAGATTAACCTATAAGAATCTGAGACTTGGGTCAATTTTTTCTGTCTCAAATGTAATCAAAGAATCACAGCCTTCAAGTTCAAGGTTAGTCATTCAGATAGTTTAGAGGGCAAGCTTTCATTTAGTTTTCTAGTCCAGTGCTCTTTCCATTTCTTCAGGAAGAAAACTGTGTGAAAAGAAATAGGGAGAAATATTATGAAGTCAGTTACTTTGAGAAAGGTTACAGTTAAAAAGTCTTACTCTTTATCTGAGCTCCACCAAGAGATTGCCTATTAAAAACAAGATGAGGCAGTTAACAATAATAGTAATAATAGATATTTAAAAATATTTAATATGCACAAATTATTTTATTTAATTCTCTCAGCAACCCCTTGAGGCATGACAGAGAAGTTAATTAAGTCACCCAGGAGTCAGAATTCAAACTCTGAATGTCTCACTTCAGAATCTATTGTTTCAATCACTAATCCGTACTTCGGATAGAGATGCTCTTGGCCCTTATCTCAAAGACCAAAACTTACATCATATCTCTAAATAACTAACTTTTTCTTCATCTATTTGACTTCCTGATTTGAGGCTTTTATTTTCTTTATCCTGTCATTTAACCACTCCTCTATGTCTTGCAGAGTTTCATTTAGTACTTATTTTATATGCCCCAAATTCTGACTCCTGGATAATTCAGTCTCTTACAGTTGCAGATCTTTCACTCATAACTTGTATTCTTCAGATTGCATGACACAGGCTCAATACTTTTCTTCTTTTTTTAACTTTTAAGTTAAGGGATACATGTGCAGTTTGTTACATAGGTAAACTTGTATAACAGGAATTTATTGTACAGATTATTTCATTACCCAGGTATTATGCTTAGTGCCCATTAGTTATTTTTCCGGATTTTCTCCCTTCTCCCACCTTTGACCCTCCAGTAGGCCCCAGCGTGTATTGTTCCCCTCTATGTGTCTATGTGTTCTCATCATTTAGCTCCCACTTATAAGTGAGAACATGTATTTGGTTTTCTGTTCCTGTGTTACTTTGTCAAGAATAATAACCTCCACCTCCCTCTAGGTCCCTGCAAAGAACTTGATCTCATTCTTTTCATGGATCCATAGTATTCCACAGTGTATATATACCACATTTTCTTTATACAGTCTATCATTGGTGAGCATTTAGGTTGATTCCATGTCTTTATTATTGTGAATAATACTGCAGTGAACATACGTGTGCATGTGTCTTTATAGTAGAATGATTTCTATTCCTTTGAGTATATAGCCAGTAATGAGACTGCTGGTGTAAATGGTATTTCTGTCTCTAGGTCTTTGAGGAATCACCACACTGTCTTCCACAATAGCTGAGCTGATTTACATTCTCACCAAAAGAAGTGTTCCCTTTACTCTACAGCCTCTCCAGCATCTGTTATTTTTTGATATTTTAGTAGTAGCCAATGTGAGTGGTGTGAGATGGTGTGTCATTGTGGTTTTGACTTGTGTTTCTTTAATGATCAGTGACGTTGTTGAGCTTTTTTTCATATTATTGTTGGCCTCATGTATGTCTTTTTTAAAAAGTTTCTCTTCATCTCCTTTGCCCACTTTTTAACAAGGTTGTTTGCTTTTATTCCTGTAACTTTGTGTAAGTTCTTTATAGATGCTGGACCTTATACCTTTGTTTGATACATAGTTTGCAGAAAATTTCTCCCATTCTGCAGGTTGTTTACTCTGAACAAATAAAGGGCATCCAACTAGGAAGACAGAAAGTCAAAATATCCCTGTTTGCAGATGACATGATCTTGTATATAGAAAACCCCATAGTCTCAGTCCAAAAGCTTCTTAAGCTGATAAACAACTTAAGCAGTCTCAGGATACGAAATCAACGTGCAAACACCGCTAGCTGACATTACTATACACCAAGAACAAGCAAGCTCCGAGTCAAATCAGGAACGAAATACAATTCACAATTGCTTCACAAAGAATAAAATATCTAGGAATACAGTTAGGGAGGTAAATGACTTATAAAGGAGAAGTACAAAACAAATGAGAACACATTCCAAGCTCATGGATAGGAAGATTCAATATTATTAAAATGGCCATAATGCCCAAAGCATTGTATAGATTTACTGCTGTTCCTATTAAACTACCACTGATTCTTCACAGAACTAGAAAATCCTATTTTAAAATTCATGCAGAACCAAAAAAGAGCCCAAATAGCCAAGGCAATCCTAAGCAAACAGAACAAAGCTGGAGGCATTACACTATCCAACTTCAAACTATACTACAGGGCTAAAGTAACCAAAACAGCATGGTAGTGGTACAAAAACAGACACGTAGGCCAACAGACAGAAGAGAGAATGCAGAAATAAGATCACACATCTACAATTATCTGGTCTTTGACAAAATTTCCAAAAAAAAAAAAAGCAATGGGGAAAGGACTCCCTATTCAATAAATGACGTGGGATAACTGGCTAGCCATATGCAGAAGGTTACAGCTGGACCCCCTCCTTACACGATGTCCAAAAATTAATTCAAGATGGATTAAACAGTTAAATGTAAAACTCACAACTATAAGAACCCTCAAAGACAACCTAGGTAATACTATTTAGGACAAAGGCACTGGTAAAAATTTCATGGCAAAGATGCCAAAAGCAATTGCAACAAAAGCAAAAATTGAGAAGTGAGATCTAGTTAAACTAAAGAGCTTCTGCACAGGTAAATACTTTTCTAGTTGAAAATTTAGTTCAGTGTGTTCACCTGAAAGAATTTCTGTTCCAACCATTCATAAATGTCTTTGTGCTAACCAGGAATCTGTGTGTCAATAGTCCCCCATTCAGTATGGTATGCTTTCACCTAATGAAACCACTTCCATGTTGAAAACTCCAAAAATTGATTTTATTTCTACTCTTCTTATTGTAGTGAAACATTATGGCATGAATTTCTTGACAGATAAACAGAAAAACTGACAAATACATGTACATGTACATCTCTATCTACGTTTCTCATATATACATACTTTTCAAGAAATACATTATTTTAAAGGCAACCATCATACAGTGCAACCTAAGGATACACGTTGCTTTCAATGAATGATATCTGTCATTTTAAAACCAATAAAAATATTTTTAAATGATGATAAATAAACTTCCAGAATCTTTTTAAGTAATGTGCAAAAAAATGAAGAGCCTTAAAATCAGATATTGTTAAAATGTAGTAATAAATGCTAGTTTTCTTCTACATAAACCTTTGCATGTTTTTCTTCAGTTTCTATTTGATTATTTAAGTATTATAATCTCAATTCCTTTGGTAAAAGGAATGGTAATATAAAATTTTTACTATAAATATTTATTAAATATTAATTATGGATATTCTGGTTCAATGAATAATAATTATTCCAGTTGGGATAAAAATCCCAATGAAGAGACCAAATCTGGATGACAAAACTGACTTTATCAACAGGTATTCAAAGCCTTTCTCTCTCGAGTATGTTGTCAGATTTTTTAGTGTTGTATACCACTCAATCTGCGTATCTCTTCTACCATTAAAAACTTAAATTCTTAGGAGGTTGTCTCTGTCCTTCTTCAGTCAGGGAATTCTATATCCCTAGACCATGAGTTATGCCCATCTTGGCAGGAAATTTGTACCCTCTGACCTCTGAAAATGTCTATAAATAAGAGGCCAATCTGATTTGTATGTATGGCCAAGTAATATTTAAGGTAATTTTTAGCTGTGATAAAATATCCTATTTACCAAAATAGCTTAAAAAGGTAAAAGAATAGTTGCCCACAGGAATTATAATTTTCTGTAATTTGATCTATGATGCCATACCATTAATTTGTTGGCCTCTTAACTCTTTGACCTCAATTCCAGATTCCTTCCAATTAAGTCAGTTAATATTACAACACATTTGAATCTGTTCCACACCCAACATTTCAAATCAGGATACTTTCTCCATGTCTGAAATGTTTTCAAACAAGTACTTCTGTGTAACTCTTATCTTTTCTCTTGGTCTGTCACATATTTTGTTGTCATATACAGTCAGGCACCATATATTAATGACAGTGGTCCTATATTATAACGGAACTGAAAACTTTCCATTGTTTAGTGACATTGTAGCCATTATAAGATGTAGCAAAATTATTTAATTTTTTAATAAATTTAGTGTAGCCTAAGTGTACAGTTTTTATAAAGTCTATAGTAGTGTAAAGTGATGTCCCAAGCCTTCGCGTTCATTCCCCACTCAATTCCTGATTGTGATGGTTAATATTCGGTGTCAGCTTGACTGGGTTGAGGGATACCTAGATGGCTGGTGAAACATTGTTTCTGAGTTTGTCTATGAGGGTGCTGCCCTAGGAGACTGACATTTGATTCAGCGGACTGGGACAGGAAGAAGACTCACCCCCTAGATTGGTGGGCACTATCCAATCAGTTGCCAGCACGGGTAGAAAAAAAACAGGCAGAAGTGGGAGAAGCAGCTTACTGAGTCTTCCCACTCGTTCTCTCTCTTCTCTTGCTGGACACTTTGCTTCTGTTTCTCCTGCCCTTGAACATCAGACTTCAGGTTCTTCAGCCTTTGGGCTCTGGGACTTGCACCAGCAGCATCCCAAGGGCTCTCAGGCCTTCAGCTTCAGACTGAGGGCTGCATCGTTTACTTCCTTGGTTTTGAGGCTTTTGGACTCAGACTGAGCCACTCCAGTCTTTTCTCTTTCCCTAGCTTGCAGATGACCTATCATAGGAATTTGACTTGTAATTTTACGAGCCAATTCTCCCTAATAAATGCACTTTTATATATGCATATATTCTATTGGTTGCATCTCTCTGGATAACTTGACTAATAAGTTGATTCACCCAGAGCAACTTTCAGTCTTGCAAGCTCCATTTATGTTAAGTGACCTATACAGGTGTTCCATTTTTTATCTTTTGTAACATATTTTTGCTGTAGCTTTTTTAATGTTTAGATATGTTTAGATACACAAACACTTGCCATTGTGTTGAAATTGCCTACATTATTTAGTACAGTAACATGCTATACAAGTTTGTAGCCTAGGAACAGTTATACCATACAGCCCAGGTGTGTAGTAGGGTACACTATCTAAGTGTTAAGTACAATCCATGATATTTGCACAGTGACAAAATTGCATAAAAACGTATTTCTCTGAATATAGCGCTCATCATTAAGCAACGCATGAGTACAATTACTTATTTAATTATTTCAGTATAACACATCCAATGCTATTAAGAGTGCCTTAGGCTGGATGCAGTGGCTCACACCTCTAATCCTAGCACTTTGGGAGCCTGAGGCTGGTGGATCACCTGAGGTCAGGAGTTCGAGAACAGCCTGGGCAACATGGTGAAACCCTGTCCCTACTGAAAATACAAAAATTAGCTGGGCATGGTAGCAGGCGCCTGTAATCCCAGCTACTCCGGAAGTGAGGCAGGAGAATCGCTTGAACCCAGGAGGTGGAGGTTGCAGTGAGCTGAGATTGCGCCGTTGCACTGCAGCCTGGACAACAAGAGGGAAACTCTGTCAAAAAAAAAAAAAAAAAGCCTCAATTCCTTTCATATAAAAGAAAGAAAAGTTTATTTCCCTTATTAAAACTCATGCATTTGCTTCTGCAACTATCTGTTCTCATCTCCTCTAGAGTGGAGGGGTGTCATAGAACTTACCTACCTATTTTTAATTTACATCTTTAGTCTCTTCGTGAACTGTAACTTCTTTCACACATTTATCTATGCACTTTATAACTCTTGGGATATGAACAAAGCAGACAGCCCCTCTATCCACTCTGAAAGTATTCTTATTCTTTCTAAAATAAAAAATTGCATGATATTCAAATCCATCAACTTTAAAAAAGTAAATGAAAACTTTATTTTTTACTTTACTGTCAACTTCCCAAATCTATGAGTGATTATTACCTTTTTCTCTCCTTAAATAACATACTTTAACAAGTTTTTTTCATGTTTTCATAATTATTGTATATAAGGCAAATAGTGAAAATAATCCTAATGTTACTGTTTAATATTTCCAGTCCTTCAAGAACCTTCATGTATTGCTTTTTAAGTTTGCAAATTAACCAGAATTTTTCTTCTTTTCATTCTTTAAAAGTTGATAGTATTTTATTTCATGTGCTCTTATGATATATATACTTTTGGCCCCAAAAGTTTTGAAAATATATTAGAATAAAATTTTGTAGCCATGATCTAAATGCTATTATATTAAAGTAAGTTTTCAAACAGAAAAGATGATTAATTTAAAAACAATTTTAAATTGTTTCTGCAACTGATTTACCTCTTCAAAATATATTTTGTACATGTAAAGTTTACAGACATACTTTATCTCTAAATATAACTGTACATATGGAATAAACAACACCAGAGTTGATAATATTACTATTCTGTCATCCCTTTATTCCTGGGTATGACAATGGCTTCTAACAGTTTTCTTTACTATCCAATTAAACCCACACTACCATGCTATATGTATTTTGCCATATTGGATTTTTTTGTAATATTATTTTCCAGCTATTATTTTCCCTTCAATAAATATTAATAGTTTCTTTCTGCATAGGTTGAAGTTAAAATTCTTCAAATTTGCATTCAAAGCTCTTCCCAATCTTATCTAACACTGCTTATCATTCCAAGCATATTTTCCACTATTTTCCCAACATAGATTTTCTAATAGAATATAGTGGGTTTTGCCTACAATATCATAAATATACTATTCTCATTACAATTTCTGCAATATTTTGGTACTGTTACCCTCAAATTTCTAGTCATTCTTTGAACATTTATATTTGTGTAAGTTAATTCTACCTTTCACCAAGCATTCTTTGTATCATACTCTGTGTTGGCTATTCTTCAAATTGTCCTATATTAATAAAATGGCTTTTTCCCTCAAATATCTCATAGTCCACTAGAAAAGCCATATTTATATAAGGGCAGTACAGTTGACATTGCATACATAAAGGGCAGGGGAAATATGGAATAAAGAAAGATTAAATCTCCATGGGGATGCAGAAAAGTTCAGAGGAAACTATCTGAACTGCAGATTCTTGGGCCCATCCTGAAGTATTGTGATATTCCATGCTGGAGATTCATGATTCTTGCAATAAACTTAGAAAAATTTCCTGTTTTCTTATATAAGAAATAGATGGCCTTGTACCTGGGATGTATTGCACACCATCTCAAGTTCATCCTGTAATGGCAATCATACAAAGAGTTACATGCAAAACACAATATATAGATGAGACATGTATCAGCAATGTATAATGATATTTTGTTTGGAGTAGGATGAATCTCGAGAGTGGGTTGTAATAAAAAATGAACTAATGAATAGTGTTCTAAATACCAGTTTGTTAACTATTTAAAAAAATTTACAAAGTTGTTAAAATCTGAAAAATATTCTTGAAATCTTTGTTATTTGCCTTAATTTTCTAGATTTAGAGTGCTACTCTGTATCTTACAGTGGATGGTAGCATTACATTTTAGGATGGCTTTTAAATCGGGATAAAACCTAATGACAAACTGGCAAAACTCCAATAGATTTTAGACAAAAACCTCCAATTAAATTTTCGTAGAATAAGCATAATTTACTGCAGATTTTTTAAAAATCCCTACAGATTTCTACTGTCCTTGGAAATACAGCCTGAGTTGTAAATTGATTCAATAATTTCCAAGTCAAGCAATAACAATCTGCCAATTGTTATAGGTAGCCAAGATGTTCTACTTTTTATTTCTCCATTAAAATTATGTCTGTAATCTGTTATCTCTATATTTGTTTTACTGCTTTTTCTCTTAAAAGATATTATCCATGGTTGGCAAAGGCTATCTGGAAATATTTTGGAAAACTCACTATGCTAGTGCACTCAAAGAAATAACTTGACTCTACTTTTTATACTACAATGTCTACTATGGCAAATGGCTGACATGTCACAGTGAGAAAAGACTGGCGGTAACATTAAGTTTTTCCATAATGTCACAACATAACATATTGTATTTCTCTATTTTAAGAGGCAATTAAATACTTTTGTGATAGGAATAATGACTTCATCATACTGATGATACTAACGTCTACCATGCTGTAAAACATTTCAAAGTTTTGACAAATATTATTTTACTAGGTTTGTCCAGCAATCTTGCCAAATTTTTTTTTGTAAATGTCATCTTTAAAATTAAAGATACACACATGGAAGTTCAGCATCACAAATATAGATGCATATGGCCAATGACTGGTGAAGCTCAGATCATTGCATATCTATTAAAAGTCAATTTGGTAACACCTGGCTTCACTTGCTTGCATGTAGATGTAGCAATGAGGTCATTTCAGGGAGAAAGTTCATTAGAAATTAAGGCCACTTTTTTTCCTACAAATGCAGGAAGACCACTGCTTATGTTTCTATTGGAAATAGGGGCATCATTTAAATTAGTGAAGGCACACAGTTATTAATTCCTGAATTTCAGAGTTTGCCATTTTCGGTGCTATTCATTGATACACACTCTTTTGTACATCAAATTTGCTTAATTATAATATTTTTCTCTTATTTTTTCCCATCCACTGTTCAAAATATAAATGAAATCAAATTATATCCATAATTTTCACTAGTGTCTATTATTTCATTGAACCATTCTCTTAGACTATGATTGCCTATGTGATACACTTTCTTGAATAAATATCATCTTCTCAATTTTACTGATATTAATAATTACACTATAAAATTTTCTCCCATAAAAGATCGTTCACTGCTGGAAATACGGACTGAGGAAAATGTGATTTTGGTAGATGATAACTATTATAATTGTTCATACTACTAATTACCTAAAGATAAGTTTGAAAAGATAAACAGAGGCTTGAAAATGTAAATCATTGTTTGGCTTGCTAGAAAGGTTGAACTTCATACTACAAACAATGAAGATCAATGAACAGGTTTAACAAAAACAGCAGAATATGGCATAATCAGATTAATACAGTTGCATTAATCCAATTGGTTCAGATATCTTTGACACGATTTGGACAACAATGAACACTGATTTAGAGAGGGCGAGAGTGGAAAGCAGAAAAAAACACCATACATATTAGTTAATTTTAAAGATAATAATATTTTGATATGGGATAACAACAGTATGAGTAAAGAGGAAGAAACAGTGTTGGAAAGGCAAAACTTTTCTTCTAGCCTCTTAGGGTCTCTGGCTGGGCTTGAGAATTAAATCAACATAAAACAAACTAACAGGAAAAAACACACAATTTTAATATTTACATGTAAATGAGAGCCTTCACAGGAAAAAAGAAGATCTAAAAAGCACTTTGGCCTATGTGCTTATGTACTAGGATGAACAAAGATTAATAATTGTAAAAGTACCTAAAATATATGGGAAGGCTAAAGGAAGATAAAGGTTATTTTAACAATATTTGCTTGTACAGATTTCTCTCAGCCTTGACTTTCCCATTCTGGTGGTAGTATTATTTTCCTCTTGGCAGAGGGAGGGCATCTTTCAAAGAGGAGTTTTATTTCTCGCTTTCAGCAAGAAAGGGGGTAGTCAGAGCACCCTTCTTGAGTCTGCTGTTCATCAGCTCCCTTTAGCTCAAAATAATTCTTATGCCAAAGTGGCAGACTTTAAGGTGCATATTCTATCCTTCCACAGTTTCCTGAGACCTTATAGAAGATGAATGGATTATTGGGATTGAGGGTTGAGAGACTGTGTGGAGTGCAGCATGGCACAGTTTGTAGTTTCACTGTGCTGGAAATAGCATATGTTGAGTTTGGGATACCAGTAAAACGTCTAATGAAGATGCCCAGCAAAGAGATGGATATATGTGTTTAAGATCAAGTCAGAGATCAGAGCTAGGATTTTAGAAGGACCAATAGTTGACATATGGCTTCTAGCTCTCTTGTTGAGATCAAGGAATTGCTGTTTGCTAAAGACAAAATATAAACAATAAAAATTGTAAATATAAGTACAGTATATTATAAGCATACCTACAAATAGCCATTTGCCTTAGGCAATTCAGTTACTTAAGCTATTTAGTTTCTTATTAAATAAATCAAAATTATGAAAGGCACAAAGGTACCTACTTATAAATTAGATTAGCAAACATCCATTTAATTGGCAATTTTGTTTTACAAAGTAGGTTTGTTTGGTGCTCTTGGACTCACATGAGTATTTCATGATATTGCATGTATTTATACATCTGTGTATTTGATTTATTCATTTACTGCTGCAATTACGGCTCTCTCTTCAATGAACCCATCCATGGGTTTTAATTTTTTCGGGTTTGAATGATGGAGGTAAAATTTAACAAATAGTTTGTAACAAGCTAGACTCAAAATCACTCTTTCCTTTAATAATAATTATTCCTCTTTGACCAATATAATGCTCCTCACTGTTCTCTTAGACTAGGATGAGTTTCAATCAAAGATACTATTCAGTCACTCCTACATAATAGGGTACACGAAGGTTTTCTGCAACAATTTTCAATACTTTTAGGTGGGTAATAAGTATGTAGTGCTCTATCAGTGATTTATGTTCCTTTTCCATGGAGTAAAGTTGTTCGTTGGCAATGGCTTCCATGATGTGACTATATTTCCCATCCACCTTTGCTTCTGAGTGGGGCAGAGGTGTATGGCATATGTTATGATGAACACTTCCAGGCTGAATAAACCTTTAACTCTGTCATTCACACACTTTATCTTTCCCATCTACTGGCTGGATATTGATCACTTGTGTGAGCTTAGAAGCCACAGATTGAATATGATGAGACACTCCATTAGCCTGAGTCATGGATGGCTGCACAGAGCAGAGCTTCCATTGACTTTCCCAGGGTGATGAATAAATTTCTATTTTCTTTAACTACTGAAATTTCATTATTAACTTGTTCCGGCAGCTATTTGGCTATTTTAACTTACATAATACAACAGAGCATTCTGAACCACAGGCTGTAGCTAGCTTAGGCCCTTAAGTTCAGTCTTTTATTAAAGATATCCTCAGAGCCAGTCATTGAGAAAACACCAGTCTAATTCTGTTTGCAAATCAGGATTCTTTAGCATCAGAGTTAAAAGTTTCTTTTAAAGAAATATGGAGGGAGAAGAAAAGAGGTTCTTTGGGGGCAGACTCTGTAGTTAGTTCTCTAAAGGCCATATCACTTATCTCTTGTAGAAACTCTGAGATATTCCTCAGTAACTCAAATAAAATAAAAGCTATTTTAAAGATAAAGAACCTGAACATCAGGCTGATTTGCTGAAAGTCACATAGCTATTGTCAGAGTTGAATTTTGTACCTAGAATTGTACAACCCATGATGTTCTTTCAATTATATCACACTGATTTCTAATAGATGTAACTCTACATTTCTATTTCTCTGGACGACTCTACTACTTCTTAAAGAGACAAAAGTAACTGCAGAAATTCATTCTTCAACAAATATAAGCTCAGAGCAAATATTTCAATGTAGAAACGATGATCATTCAAGGGGACTATAACCCATAAGAACAACCATATATAGCAGTGTAATTTATTTGAAAAAATGTGTGTTTCTGTAAGATGCAGCCATGCCTGCAATTTTGCTATTATGTATATTTGTTGGCTACATGTTTCAAAGGTTTAGAAAAGAGCAATCCCATTTGTATTACTGTACCTGCACATATCAATAAAAAGTCTCCCTGAAGATAATATAAAATCTAGTGAAGATTGAAAAACCCTCTCAGAAATACAGATAGAGTCATTTGGGGTCACCTGTATTGTCAGGGAAAATATAAATGTATTTGAATGCACTGAATCTGAGAGCACTTATAAAATAAATGGTAGGAATATAAGTTTGGGGCAAAAGGGTCATTGTATCACTGAAATAGATAATCTAGGCCTGCTTTTTGTTATAACTCTTTGTGATGTAACAGTTGAGAATAATTCGAAAGTAGCCTTATTTGGTATTGAAGATGGTTAGTGGAGCACATTTTATTTCACAACAAAGCAGACATAAAGTCTTAAAAATTCACCCTTGTCTCTACTAAAAATACAAAAATTTAGCTGGGCCTGATGGTGGGCGTCTGTGGTCCCAGCTACTAAGGAGGCTGAGGCAGGAGAACAGCGTGAACCCGGGAGGTGGAGCTTGCAGTGAGCCAAGATTGTGCTACCGCACTCCAGCCTGGGCGAAAGTATGAGACTCCATCAAAAAAAAAAATCACATATCTGAAACTGAGCTATTCAATAACATACTGGTATGTCCCATAAGAGGGAAGAAATGTATAAGAGATGGCCTCTGGGTCCTTGAGGAAGACATTCCTGGGTTTTAATATGGGCAAAGGACTTAAAATAAATTTATATTAGTTCAAAGGGGCAGAAACAGAATTTATAAATCAAGTTTTCTAAAGAAAATGCTCTATGAAAAGGGAGGTCAGGGTGTAGAGTCAGAAAGGAACCTATTTAAAGTTCAGTCAAGCTGAGTTAACATTAAATCTATTTTGGTCACCTCAATCCTACCCTTGCTTCTAAGTTCAGATTAAGTCGCCTTGTTCATGACACCAAAATATTATTATGGTGTTTCTTCTTCAAAATGTAAAAGCCATAATGAATATCTTTACCTGTTAAACATAAAATTCATTTGATTTAGAAAATCTAGTAAAATGGACAGAAAACATTATATGTATTTTTTTTAAATGAGTCTGGATTTAGGTCAGGAGAAATTTATACCAAAAGATGATTACAATAAAGATAAACTATTGTAATGGGGAGAATGATCGGATAGCAAGATTTGTAAATATCTCGAGGGGTAGACAGAAAAGGTAAAGAAAGTAACGCTGGAAAAACATGGTTTAGGGGAATAGGAGGAGGAGATGGTGTAATAGGATGGCCAGCAAAAAATGGGGTTTTTTCCTACACTCCAAAGGCTGCTGAAGCTCCCGATGCCTCCTTAAAATTAAGAGTGGGCAAATTTCATTCTTTAATGTGGACATTCAGTTTTTCCAACACCATTTACTGAAGAGACTATCTTTACTCTGTTGTGTGTTGTTAGTGGCTCTGTTGAATATTAGTTGACAATATATACTTGGATGTATTTCTGGGCTCTGTATCTTGTTCCACTTGTCTGTGTGTCTATTTTTATCCTAATTTGGTATTGTTTTGATTAATGTAGCTTTGTAATATAATTTGAAGTCAGGAAGCGTGATGCCTCCAATTTTTCCTTTCTCAAGATTATTTAAGCTACTTGGATTCTTTTATGTATATGTATATCAAAATGTCATATTGTACACCTTAAATATATGCAATTAAAAACAAAAACAACAACCAAAGAGGCTAAAGTTCAGTGTGGAGGAAGGAGAGAAATTTGCATGAAACTTGGGCTAGTTACAGTTAGAGGACATTTTGTCCAGATTTATCAGGATGAACAAAGAATTCAGCCAATAATATATGACACAGAACAAGAATATCAAGTGTCTGTGTATGGCTTTTTTTATAGGTAAATAAGCCAGTCATTTGCAAGTATTATCTAAATCAAATAGAGAAACTTGGTTCTTTGCAATAACTTATTTCTTGGGACACGAAATGGTGGCAAGGTGCATTAGTCCATTCTCATGCTGCTATGAAGAAATACCTTATAAAGGAAAGGTTTAATTGACTCACAGTTTCACAGGAGTGGGGAGGCCTCAGGAAACTTACAATTATGGCAGAAGGGGAAGCAAACATGTCCTTCTTCACATGGCAACAGGAAGGAGAAGAATGTGAGTCAAGCAAAATGGGAAGCCCCTGATAAAACCATCAGACCTCAAGAGAACTTATTCACTATCACGAGAATAGCATGGGGGAAACCACCCCCATGATTCAATTATGTACCACCAGGTCCCTCCCATGATACACGGGGATTATGGGAGTGACAATTCAAGATGAGATTTGGGTGGGGACACAGCCAAACCATGTCACAAGGTTTCTCAACCATAGTTGTTTTCCAGGGGCACAGGCTCAGATAAATTTCAGCATTTTAATATTAAAGGCCTAGCCATAAGAATATAATAAAATTTGCCATTTGGTATTTGAACTCACAAATTAATCAAGAAAATTAAATCAATAAAAAATTATCCCACTTCCACACATGTTAAAAGTAAATCAACCAAAAAATATAATTCCTACTTCTAATATTACAACTTTGGAAAAACTAAAAAAAAATGATCGTTAGGACTCCTTCCAAAGAACAATACCTGTATTGGAACCTAAACATGTCTAAGTCTAGACTTAGTCCTTAGTTCTAAGTCCTAGAACATTTGGAGGTGGAATTGCATTGAAGTGAGGCTCTGAATTCCAAGCAATTTTCAAATTTTCCTCTACCTTAAAAGCAGCTACGGGACCTGAGAGGGATAGGAAAACTGAATTATAATGCGAGGTGGAGCCTTTAAGATCACTTCTGACAACATCCATCTTCAAATGCTTAACTTTTCATAAAATATTATTTCTATTTATGTTTTTCGTACCACCTAGCATTCCCGTAAACATTCATCTTTGTTTTTAACCCATGGTAAAACTGTCATTATCCCAAACCATAGCACCAACAAAATTTTAGTTCCTTATCAGGTAAGGAATGCTTGTTGTTAGTTGTGTAATTGTTCTTAAATATCTTTAATTCTTGCACCTTTATATTAATTTTTATATGTTTGTGCAATGCTTTGCTTATTAGATTTGAAATTCCTTGAATATGAAGGTTTTCTTTTTAACTGTTTTTCAAAGGTCAATATAGTGATTTGACAGTTGTAAATTGGGAATGTATTTATTTTCTAGTTCTTACACATTATTTTTTGTAAATTTGCTTCATTGGTATTACAATTTTAGATTTTCTGATATTTTATCAATGTATGAACTATATTATTTATAAGCATGAATTATTCAAAAGAATAGGACACTAAATTTTATTTAATTCAATTATCTCATTTTATTGGTGAGGAATTTGAGGTGCAGAGATCAAGCCTTTACCTAAGTAACTAGCTTGTTGGCGTATAATAAAAAAAATTTTATGGTTACTTAATATAAATATTAGGTTTCATCATTTCTTCAGATACTCAAAGAAATTTATGACTCCCCTGGTGGTTAAAGAGTATTGACCTAGATAATTTCTGAGGACTTTCATAATAACATGATTAACCACAAGTGCTATATTTCTCTATTATACTCATGTAACTGAAATAAAAAGATAATTTTAAGTAATTCAAAATTTAAGTATTCAGGTAACCTAGTTCAAAGTCTCTGGAAACATTGAATTTTACAGTTTATATTTATATTCTACCTTTAATGAAATCATTGTTACATAATATATATTTCTGCACAGACCAAAGTGCTTTAAAATGATAAGACATAAAGGAATTTTTGCAGGATCCAGTCCTTTGTGCCACAGATAACCTGATGTAATCTTAGTCACAAGAGATGCCAGACAAATCCTTTTGCATCAATAGGATTCCGGAGTAATTCGAGAACTCATGCAAGCACAGGAAGACATATTTCCTTTCAGAGGAGCATAGAGACATAATTAGATATTTGCATGTAATATTTAATCATTAAGTATGTTTTTCAGCCAATTATTTAAAATTATCTAAACTGCTTATTCCACCACAAACTAAAAGTATAGTCTTTGTTTTCAAAGAGCTTACAATTTAATCTAAGAATCAAATTTGTGAATAAATAATTATATTACTGAGTAAAATAAAATTAACTAAGAAATATAAGTATACACACACAATTTGTACATTAAACAAACAGTTCCATGGAATAAGCAGTTCAGAAAATATTATCAAACTTAAAATAAAAATGGCAAGATTTGATATTATTTGCTTCTATCCAGAGACATTCTTTATCAACATGAAACATTTGAGGAAAAAAAAGAAACAAGGAAACAAAAACAACAAATATTTCTACAGCATAGAATCTCTTAATCAATAGGCTAACCTTTTAATTATAAAATTTTAAGGATAACACTGATTAGTGATTAAGCATTTTGAGTTTTTAGATTGTGTGTTTGTGTGTGTGTCTGTGTGTGTGTGTGTAAACCTTCACTAGAAAAAATGTGTACATTAAGAAAAGAATTTGCACACAATTATTGCTATTCTTCATTAATTCTAATTAATGTTAGATTAATAACCATTCAAATAGCCTGGATAAATTATTTAAATTTTCTGAGGTTAGTTCAGTTTTCTATAAACATTGGACTAGATTAAGAAAGTCTAATTTGGAATGCAGGACAAAAATCCACTTTTCTTTGGTGTTTTAATAACAAACTTCCTTGTGATCTTTATTCTTTAAGAATAAGGCTCTAGTGAGACTTTAGCACAGGGTTAAAAGAAGATAATCTTTAATTCCACCCTTTGAGTTTAAGTCACAATTGATAATTTTTTCAGCTGAGCACTGTGAGATATAAAGTTGAAAATTTGCACCTTGTTTTCAAAGAGCTTAGATATAATCTTAGAATCAAATATGTAAATAAATAATTATATTACTGGATAAAATGAAATTAAGTAAGAAAAATAAGTATATTCCATATGATATGGAATCATAAAAGAGTGAATACTTTTGCTAGACATTTTGTAAATAATTAATAATGACGGTAGTAAGAACATTAGTTATTGAAATACATTCATAATATATTGTTGGGTGAAAAGGCAGGTTAAAACACTGTATGGGATGCAGACCATAATATTTATAAAGAATTAGTATATGACTTAGTACTCTAAAAAAAAATTTCATGAGAGGACAAAACAAAATACTCACAATGGTTATTCTCTAATCAAATAATGGATTATTTTTATCTTATGTTTTGATTTTTTGTTATGTGTATTTGTAATTGCCTAGAATGTACATTTTTATTTGTGTATATTATATATAACCTTATTAAAAAATTCATAAATCCCATATTTAAAAAAATAATAGACTCATACATTCAGCACTAAAGAAAAACAGTTTCAAGATTGTGTTTAAAGATGTGAAGAAGATTGGAAAATGCCTACCCTAAAATATGCCACTTTGGCTTAAGGATTATTTTGAGCCAAAGGCAATTGAGAAGCAGTAGACATAGGAAGAACTCACTGCCCTTCTTCTTTTTTCCTAAAAATGTGGAATAATTTTCTCTTGGTAAAGTTGAGTTGAATTTCCATTTGTAAATGTGTTACCCTCTTCATTAACAGGAAAGCAGCAATCTTGTTAAACAACCGTTATGTATCATATGTTTCCTAGTCATCTTTACAGTTTACTAACCTGAGGAGCCAAGGCCCTTTTCTTTGTCTAGTCCTGTCTTCATATACAACTGCTCTTCCTTTGATAGCTCTTTTCATTGATCACCAATTTATCCCCCTTTTGGGTTTTCACTTCTTTTCTATGAACACCCCATGCATGTAAAAATATTAAGTCAAATAAAATTTGTATGCTTTTTCTCCTGTTAATCTATGTTTTATCAGTTTAATTAATAGGACTCAGCTACAGAATCTAAGAGGGTAGAGAAAAAGTTTTCCCCTTCCCTACAAGTGCTTTCAGAAATGAACCTTAATCCATAACTTGCACTATATACAAAAATTCACTTAAACTATGCCATAAACGGGGCACAGTGGCTCACGCCTGTAATCCCAGCACTTTGGTAGGCCAAGGCGGGCCTGAGGTTGGGAGTTAGAGAGCAGCCTGACCAATATGTTGAAACCCCATCTCTGGTAAAAATACAAAAATTAGCTGAGCATGGTGGCGGGTGCCTGTAGTCCCAGTTACTCGGGAGGCTGAGACAGGAGAATTGCTTAAACTTAGGAGGTGGAGGTTGCAGTGAGCCAAGATCGTGCCACTGCACTCCAACCTGGGTGACAGAGCAAGACTCCATCTCAAAAAAAAAAAAAAAAAGATGTGCCGTAGATCTCCATGTAAAACAGAGAACTTGAAAATTTCTAGCAGAAAACATAGAAGAAAATCCTTATGACCTTAGGTTAGGAAAGGATTCCTACATTTATTACACTAAAAACATTGTTCATTATAAAAGTTAAATCAAATTTTCTGAATATTAAAAAAAATCCTGTCATCAAAAAATTGGTTAAAAGAATGAAAATACATGCAACAGACTGGGGTAAAATATTGGCAAAAAAAACATATTTTGTGTTAATTTATATCTAGAATATATAAAGACAACTTAAAAATCAAAATTTTTTAAATTAAAACACCAGTTTAATAAATAGACAAAAAATTTAAACAGACATTTTATCAAAGAATATATGCTGGTGGTAAGTAAGCAGAGAAAAATGTACTCAGCAGTATTTGTTGCTAGGGAAATGGAAATTAAAAACACAATAAGCTATATTCCACATCTATTGGAATAGTAAACTGTCAACACCAGATTCAGAGGAGGATGTGAAGCAACTAAGCCTACCATAGATTTCTGGTGGGAATATAACATGGTACAACTACTTTGAAGACATTTTGGTAATTTTCTAAAAAGTTAGATATACAGTTACTATATGACAAAACATTGTGCTCCTAGGTATTTACCCAAGATGTGTAATTGTTCAACCAGGCTCCTCTTGCCTGCTACCCTGAAAAAATCCTATACACTGAGAATAGCAGGTGTTGCAGCAGGGAGAGTATACAGGGTCAGGTAAGCAAGGAGAACAGGAGATGGTTATCAAATCCTCCTCTCCAAGAATTTGAAGGCTAGGTTTTTTAAGAGTGATTTGGTGGGCAACGGGCTAGGGAATGAGAAATGCAGGTTGGTTGGGTCAGGGATGAAATCACAGGGGTATCAGAACTGTCTTCACACAACTGAGTTACTTCCTAGGGGAGGGCAGTCACAAGTCCAAGTGGTATCTCTTGGTCTGCTGAAATGCTAAATCTGAAAAAATCTTAAAAGACCAGTTCTTTACATTTCACAATAGTGAAATAGTTGTACCTTTTGCTCAATTTTACTTTAAATCTAAAACTGCTTTAAAAATTAATCTTGAAAGAACAAAAAATATTGAAAATTAAAGTACCATGTAAATAGAGTATAACTGATGGTTGGATGACAAATTATCATATATATTGAAAGAGGGGATTTGAAAATGCTCCTGGAAATTGTACTGGATAATGTGAGTCTCTTCCACACTCAAGTTTCAAGATTTTAAAATCTTTCAATCGAAGTAAAGAAATGAATACATGCTGCTGATTTATCAAGTCCTCTCCAGTGGAGAGGAAACACAGCAGATGGAAAATCATGGAAGAGAACAGAGAATAAAAATAAGCTCAGATAATATTCCATTGCATGATATATTTTCTTTATTCATTTACCTGTCAATGAACATTTAGGTTGTTTCCACATTTTGGCTATGGTTAATAGTGTTGCAATGTACATGGGAGTGCTACTATCTCCTTGAGATACTAATTTCAATTATTTTACATACCCAGAAGTAAGATTGCCAGATCATACGGTAATTCAATTTGTTAATTTTTTGAGAATGTTTCCTTTTATTTTGGTTCAAAAATATTATGTGAACTAGGAAAGAAGAAAGGAGAAAGAAAATTTAAGCATTTTAGTGACCTATTTCCTGGGAGAAGTTTGCAAAAACCACCTTTTTACTGAGAGAAGAGTATAAGAATAACACATTTCTTTTACCCTGGAGTTATTGCTTATCGTTTGATTCATTTATCTTATTTTCAATGTTATAATAAACAGAAAGCTATGAATACATGGTAATACATGGTAAAATATCAATGAAATTATTAGAATAACCAATTTAGGTTTGACATTTTTATCCTCAACGAGTTAACTCATTATCTGAATAAAAAATATTCGATAAGTGAATTTGATTTATAAATTGAGTTTAAAATATTTAACTCAATTGTGAACAAAATATAATTCAGTAGAGCATTATCAGAAGCCTCACTCTTATGATTCCTAAACACAGTGATGAATTATCACTTATCATCTAAACTTGGGATTGTTTTTGTATTATACCAACACTTTTTAATGTAAACAGATATTGATGTAATCTCCCTTCTTAATGACCTTTTGTAATTAGGGGCATCATATTATTCCTGACAACTATTTCTTCCACTGAAGCATAATTGGGAATTTTTTCTTCTAGAAATCAGTGTTGATTTTCTGCCCCATCCTTTCATTATAGTTCACTGAACTGTGTTCTCAGTATTTCCGTCTCTATTTTTAATACTATACAATCCTCCCAACACACATTTTAAGGAGATAACACACCTGAGTTTTTATAGTCAATCAAAATATATGTCATGTATCTAGCACAGTGCATAACATAGAATAAAATGCCATTTTAATAATGATTTTTTATCTTGACAAAAAATATTCTGAATGATAGCTCGTGAAAAAAAAAAAAAAGTCATCCTCAAAGAGGAGGTTGTTGTTCTATTCTCACATGGTCAGTACTCCCTAACTTCAATCTACACCTCCTCAGAATCATGTTACAACTCCCAAAAACTTAGTGGCCTATAAGGGACATCAATAATATATAAAAAGAAACTTGATTTTAGTAGGCATTGAGAACCAGATGCAGATATAGTAGAAACCAATTTCAAAACAGCTTATGTAATGTAAATTTAACATCACAAAATATTCAGTATTCTTTGATGTAGCTAGATTTTAGTAATATATGGATATTAAAGTTTATAGATTGAATTTAAATCTTTGCCATTATCTTTAATGATGAAAAATAATAACATATAATTTCGAAAATTTCTTAAAACCCCCAATTTTTTAAATTATTTATTAATTTAAAGTAATCTAGCTTAGGCTATTATAGTGAACACCATCAACCAAAAAGATGGCCAGGTACAGTGGTTCATGCCTGTAATCCCAATACTTTGGGAGGCCAAGGAGGGTGAATCACTTGAGGTCAGGGGTTCGAGACCAGCCTGGCCAACATGCTCAAACCCCATCTCTACCAAAAAATACAAAAATTATCTGGGCATCGTGGCTCGTGCCTGTAATCTCAGATACTTGGGAGGCAGAGATGACAGAATCGCTTGAACCCAGGAGGCAGAGGTTGCAGTGAGCAGAGATCACGCCACTGCATTCCAGCCTGGGTGACAGAGTGAAACTGCAACTCAAAAAAAAAAAAAAAAAAAAATTAGCTTTCATTCAAAAGACTAAGAAGGCTGAGGATGTGTATAGATGGGTAGCCTATAATATATAATTGGTATTTCTGCCCTTCAGAGATACAAATTGAAAAAGAGAAAACCTTACCAAAAAACTCCAACTCTAAAATACAATAAATCCATGAAAAGAATTTGTTTTGAAGGTCTCCAACCAATTAAAAATATTTTAAAGATGTTAGAACAATGGCTGGGAGTCATGCAAACCTATACATTTGGCAGAATTCATAGAACATATATTTTAAATTTGTGCATTTCATTGTATATAAATTTCACCTCAAAAACACAAAGAGAACTGTAAACAAATATTGAACTCTAGTCATTCATATGCATGCAGGAGTACTTAAGGGGAAGTGTACTTCTGTCTGCAATTTACTTTGAAATGGATATATTAATACAAAGCAAATCGATGGATGGAGAGAGGGACAAATGGATGGTCAGATACAGATTAAGTCAGACAGAGTAAACATTAATGGGAGAATATAGGAGGTGTGTATAGTATATAGGTTTCTACTGGACAATCTTTCAACTTTTCTATGCTTGAAATTTTTGTAATAAAGTGTAGGAGGGAAAAGTACCCTAAAATACAATTTTTGGTGCTGATTGATGAGTATATGGGAGTTCTTTATACTATTCTCTTTGCATTTGTATATATTTGAATATTTCCACAATAAAAAGTTAAAAACAAAAAAATAAAAAAAAGACTAATTCCAGTTAGTTGAGGAGATAGGTCTAGATCCCCAAATTCTTATTCTTAGCCTCATATTCTTTATATTTTACTTGTCAAGTGCTTTCATATATATTTTCAGGATAATTCTCTGAGTGTACCAGTATGCTATTATTAAACTAATTTTACCAAGAGAAACTTGAGACTTAGAACAACCCTGTGATTTTTGCAGGATCACACAGAAGGCACTGATTATGGAGATTTACCTCAGAAAATCTTCTGAGACATTTCTGTTTCATGAAACTTAACATATTCAGGCTGAGTTCAGTGGCTCCCTTTGAGAGACTGAAGTGGGAGGATTGCTTGAGGTCAGAAGTTTGAGACTAACCTGGGTGACACAACGAGACCTTGTCAATACTAAAAATTAGCCAGGCATGGTGGTGTGTGCCAGGTATTCAAGAGGCAGAGGCAGGAGGATTGCTCAAGCCCAGGAGTTTAAGGCTGCAGTGAGCTATAATCATGCCACTGCACTCCAGCCTGGGCAACAGAGTGAGACCCTATCTCTAAAAAAAAATTAATTAATTAATTAATTAACATATTTATTTTTGCTGAGGCTTCTTCAGTACTTGTACCTCATCTTTCTATATCAGTTTGAAGTAGGTCCATCTTTAATTTGCTAAAGAAGAAAAACTCTTCCTTTCCCCTCCTAGGCTTCCAGGGAACTAAACTGACAAAAGACAGGTTAATAGAAGAAAAGCCACACAATTTTTATTAATATTTGCATGCATGGGAGTTCACAGAAAAGAAGTAAAACTCAAAGAAGTGGTTACACCAAGGTGGTTATCTACCTTTTATCTACCTTTTTAACAAAGGAAAGAAGGTGCAGTAAATTTTGAGGAAGTGATTAGGAAACATATGAGTGATCTAATGGAAGATAAGGGCTGGTTTATCTTAGGTTGATGCAAAAGTAATTGCAGTTTTCACCATTACTTTTAATCATGGCCATTATTTTTTAATGGCAAAACCCACAATTACTTTTGTACCAACCTGATGGTTTTATGCAAACTCATTGTGATGTTGATTCCTTGTTTTTGATGATTAGAGTTATTCTTCTCCTCCTGGTATTGAGAGAGCACCTTCCTCAACAGAAAATTATGCTCTGCCTTTATGCAGAGAAGAAGAAGGCAGGGAGTTCTTTTTACATCTGTTGGTTCTCAGTTGCTTTCAGCACAAAATAATCTTTCTGCTAAGGTAACATATTTGGAGGTGGCATACTATGGACTTCTTCAATATAATATAAAACACAAAGTCACAGTAACTTAAATACATAATATTAATTATATAGTTGCTGCTTGGATTTTATGGTGTTTCACATTTCAAAGACCCAATCCTTTCCATGCATCTGCCCTTAGCACTGACTTCCAACTGCAAGGGCACTCCAGGATCCAAGATGGCTCTCAGAATGTCAGACTTCACACCTGCATTACAGTCATCAGCAAGAAGGGAGAGAGAGTGAGCAAAAGACACCTTTCAGCTAGCTATACCTCTGTTAGGGAGCATGTCTTGAAGTCTCACTCAACAATTTCAATTCATATTGAAAAAAAGAAGTTAATGTGCTGTCACTTCCAGATAGATAAAGATGCAAGAGTCATTAAGAAAACAGTCTTGTAGCTGCAGGTATTGTTACTCTAAAAATGAGGAACAGTTACCAAAAGGGAAAAGAAGGAAAGAAAGATAGGTAACTCTGCTGAACAATTTCTATTTGTCATTCCAATCTACTCCCCATCACTGTTCATTCTATTTTTTGTGTCCCCCTGGAAGACTGACTGAACACAAACTGCATCATGAGCACACACTTACCCTCTGGCTGCCAATTAGATTTAGCCAGCAGGAGAAACTAGGAAATTGAAAGACGGAAGTAGAAAGTAGTAAGTGGTCTGGGTATTTATTCTCCATGCTCCCTTCCTGCCAGCCTGCTATTTATTGGTAACTGCATTCAACTTTTTAAGATGACAGCTTCTACAGGGGCACTTTTCCTATAGTTACAACTGCCTTCAGGCCTAGAATTGATAATAGTTGTCTGCACCACAGACTGAGTGGCTCAAACAAGAGAAATTTATTTTCTCACAATTTGAGAGGCTAGAAGTCTGAGATTAAGGTGGTAGCAGTGTTGGTTGGTTTATTCTGAAGCCTCTCCTTGCCTTGCAGATGGCTGTCTTCTCCCTGTGTCTTTACATGATCTTCCCTCTGTAACCACTGTAAACACTGAACTGGTGTTCAGATTTCCTCTTCCTGTATGGTTACCAGTCATATTGGAATAAGACCCACCCTGATAACCTCATTTTAATTTAATTACCTTTTAAAGACCCTATTGCAAATACAGCTACATTCTGAGGTCCTGGGAATTAGAGCATCGACTAATCTGATGCTCTAGCATTGACTAATCTGAATCTGGAAGAGGGATGTCACACAATTCAGCTTATAACAAGTCCCTTTAATAATGTTTCCCCAATTACTTTTTGTGAGTGTTCCACGTGTTCTTGCTGGGATGTTGACTAACAATCTCTGTCTTAATAACAGCGTTTCTCAAACTGTAATGTGCATGCAGATTTCTTGTGAATCCTGATAAAAATTCATTCTGATTTAGTGTGGAGAAGTGTTAATATTTTGTGTGCTTCCAAATGATGTCACTGTAATGCAGCTCATCATGAGTTGCAAAGCACTATGCTATTTTTTTAAATTTCCTAGCTGTTCCTATGAGTGATTACTCCACTCAGTTCGTCCTTTCTTACTTTGAACTAATCTGGCCTATTACCTTGAGGCCAATTGATGTTTTCCATTTTTCTGAATTTGTTGTAAATATCTCCACATGAAGATTTTTACATCTTCATATAATGGAACAGTATCGCCTAACTTGGTGGAAAGGTGAGTTCTGGTTAACACTGTAGTTCAGTATAACATAGATAATATTTGGTTATTAATGTCTTCCCAGAATAACATTTTAATGACTTTTCACTTCAATTTTTCTTAAGTTGTTTACACTAAAATGCATTACTAGTCACAACACTATAAAATCTTTATGAATTAAACACATTGGCATTTCCTAGGCTCTTCCTTTACTACAGCTGATTAGCACAAAAGTAAAATTAATTTAATTTGGGCTTTGAGATTACTACCAGTCAGTCCTCTGTTTCTTTCTAAATAACAACAGAGAAGAGGAATGCTGCTGCAAACCTTTATATATAGATGCTATATATTACATATAGCTGGATGCTATATATGATGTTAGCAGGACATACCTTTATATATAGATATGGGTACACTCTTTATACTCATTATCTTATATATTTAATATTATTGATTAAATAAATAGATGAATGGATAAAGTACTGATTCATGGATTAAATGAGCAAGATGTATTTACAAGGTAGCTAAAAATAAAGGTGAACAAATACTTAAGAAACATCTAATTACATTGTTAAGGCTACTAAGAGGTTTTCTAAAGAGTTCATGTTTGATGGTATAATAAATGAAATCATTTGATTTTTAGGTTAGAAGTACACACTTTCTGTGAGAGACCCTTTCCTCAGGCCATATCACCTTGTATTAAAACATTGACAGAAAAATGGTAAAACTATGGTAAATTTGTCTTCAGCTATGCCAGCAGAATGCAGGGCCAGCATTCCCTGTACTCTCTGGCTAAAAGAAGCCTGAGTGTTTCTGTGTGCTCTTGAGAGTCGGCATCATAGTGTTTGCCAATCCCCCTATTATTTATTTACTCTTTAGACTCCTGATGCAACTTTTGCTGTTTATCAAATGTTTGATAAATTCTAGATTGACATCTCAGAGCTTTACTCTCATGGCTTTGAAGAGGTAGAATAGCACAATTACTGGAGAATTTACTGCTGCCTTAGGCTCTGACTCAATGAAGAAAATTATGATTAAAGAAAAATGAGTAGAAAAAGATAAAGCTTCAGGGCAATACCACTGTACAATATGTACTGTCATTTTTCACACTTGCCAGGGATAGGTTACATCATCCAAAAGATAAAAAAAAATTAGCTATATTAATCACATAATCTTCTGATTAAACTTACCATTTACTCTATGTAGGAATATATTTCACGTCCTGAAAACAGAAAAATCCACGTCCCTGAAGCTTCTTACAATATGGAATTATATAAGGTGGTGAGTAGCATTATTATCTGTCCAAAAGAAGTTATTCAATGAATACACATTTATTTACATGTTATTTGCTTAATTAATTAGAATAAATATAAAAATATTTTAAATAATTTCTCTGTGTAGCCTAAAGATTTGTAAATGGTTCTGTGAAATCAATTTCACAAAGAAAGAAAACATCTCAATTTTAAATATTTAGTGATCTTGCTCAACTGAAATTTAAAATTTAGAAGGTCTAGACAAGTAAATGTGTTGCAGTTCTTTCAGGCTTAACATCTCATTACTGTGGGCTAAGGATATGGCTTCACAATTGCCAATATTTTCCCTAATGAGACAAGCAGCTATTGTGAAAGTCACTAGTCTTAAGTGACACCGATAGATAAAAAAATAATTTGAATGCAAGTATGCACAGTAGCATTCTTTTACTGTGAGAGGGGCAGACCTGCCCTGACAATTTTTACTGAAGTTTCATTTATTGAGAAAGACAACGTCTTAGTTGTTGAGGGGGAATACAACTATGAACATACCATATCTGGAGGTTACATTAAGGTAAACATTTAATAGACATGATGAAGCGTTTGTTCCCCTGAACTCAACAGTTTATTTTAAATTAAGTTACTTGGACTTTATAACATTATTATATTCACATTAAAAATTATACTCACTCCTTGATATGGTTTGGTTCTGTGTCCCCCACCAAATCTCTTGTAGCTCCCACAATTCCCAAGTGCTGTGGGAGGGACCTGGCGAGAGATTATCGAATTATGGGGGCAAGTCTTTCCCATGCTTTTCTCATGATAGTGAATGGATCTCAGGGGATCTGATGGTTTTAGAAACAGAAGTTGCCCTGCATAAGCTCTCTTTTTGCCTGCTGCCATCCTCGTAAGATGTGACTTGCTCCTCTTTGCATTCCACCATAATCCTGAGGCTTCCCCAGCCACTTAGAACTGTAAATCCAATTAAACTTATTATTATTGTTTTTTTGTAAATTGTCCGGTCTTGGGTATGTCTTTGTCGGCATCGTTAAAATGGACTAATACAGTAAATTGGTACTGGTAGTGGGGCACTGCTGAAAAGATACCAGAAAATGTGGAAGCTACTTTGGAACTGGATAACAGGCAGGTTGGAACAGTTTACAGGGCTCAGAAGAAGACAAGAAAATGTGGGAAAGTCTGGAACTCCCTAGAGACTTGTTGAATGGTAACATTTTGCCCTTGACCTAGATATTTATGGAACTTTGAACTTGAGAGAGATGATTAAGGGTATCTGGTGGAAGAAATTTCTAACCAGCAAAGCATTCAAGATGTGACTTCAGTGCTGTTACAAACATTCATTTCTAAAAGGGAAACAGCGCATAAACGTTCAGAAAATTTGCAGAAATTTGCATAAGTAATGAGGACCCAAATGGTAAATCCTCATTTTGGGGATTACCATTCGTAAGCCCCATTTTCCCCAATGGGGAACATGTATCCAGGACATGTCAGAGGCTTCGGAGCCACCCCTCCCATCACAGACCCAGAGGCTAAGGAAGAAGAGACAAATTGATCCTGACCACTTTAGGATACAGCATCCTAATGATTTCAGTGGTCTTAAAGGAAGTGTTACACAATAGACATTAGGAAGCTGATTGAATTATGAGATTGAATTTAAACAGCCCAGCGGTGGAAGACATTTTAATTCTCACACAATTCAGTTCAATTAGGAAGGGATAATCCTTTGCTTCAGCCTTACTTATTTTGTACTGATATGTGCCCATATGTTCAGTTACTTTAAACAAAAATTACATTTCCATGTTTCACTAGAAAGTTTAAAGAGCCCTAGGGTAACTATTGAGTAAAAAGACTTGGAGGAGTAGTATTGAGTAAGTAAATGTAATGTTTTAACTAAATGTAAATATTATTTACTTATCTCCTTAGTTTCTCTTGATAAATGCAGACTTTTACAAACTAACATTATTGGTGAGAAAAGTAAGCAATGTATATTTGAGACACCTGCTACAAAAACAACACTAAAATTAATATCCTATTGGTTTCTATTTGAGTAATTTGGGCATTCATTAAATGCAAAGCTGATTTTTTAGCTACTTCATATTTTAAAGTGAATACTGGTGGCAAGTTTTACTAAAGATTAGAACAGTGAACAAAATATAATACCAGTGAATCACGGAAAATAGACACATCATACTGAAACATTTAAATAGGTAGTGTGCAAGTAATGTAAGTAATAGACAAGTCAAAATAAAAATCTACTTAAAAATGAATATGAAAATACTAAAATCAGTGACATTAAGAAAATTAGGAAACAAATTTAGGATTATTCTTAAAAAAGGAAATATTAAATTTAAATTTAAATACAAGTGAATATTAATAAAGGATTAAAATGTAATTAAGAACTCTTCTTTTAAATGCTTGCCTGCATGATTTGATACTGCCTTTACTTTGATATTAGGCCCACTGTATAGAAAATAAGTATAATTCTAGAAAGTAATCATGAAATTTTAATGATTGTTGCAAAAACTCCTGGAATCTGTAAGATAAAAAATATGGATAAATGCCTTCGTGATAAAATAATAGTATTTGGAAGTCATTGTTAAATATTCCATACAGTAATTTAATTTGCTTTGTTAACTTGCATTTTTTAAAAAAGGTTTATTGAGGTATTATTGACATTAAATGAATTGCACATATTTAAAGATTTGGGAGCCTTTTTTAGGTTCTTTGTGATTACCTATACAGACAATCCTTTCTTCTACAAATGCAGTTACATTTCTCTTTTTTGAATCTGCATTCCTTTTATATCTTTTCTTTGCTTAATGCAAATCTGTCTTACTTGCATGTCTAATAAGATGATGAATACTAGTGGTAAGAGAGGATATCCTTGCCTTATTTGGGATCTTAGGCAAAAAGTAGTCACTTACTCTTAAGTATGATTCTAGCTGTAGGATTTTGTAGATGTCCTTTATTAGATTAATGAAAAGATTATTTCTTTATCAGACTAGTGAAAGATTTAGTGACCATCAAATTGTAATAGTTATGTAATTTTTAAGATAGAAATGTTCAGTAACCAAAGTGCGAAAACCAGGAATTCAGGTTCTTGGTTTGAATTGAATTGGATTCAGCTAGCTAGATTGAATTGGAAGGAAACCATTGAAAGAGTAAAAGTAATAAAGGTAATAATGAGAGGGTAAAGGCAAAATGATTTTCTTAATTATAAGACAATACCGTGTTGATAATTCTAACACATGTTACAAAAACAAATAGGCCAATATGCTGGTTATCTATTGCTGTGTAACAAACAATCTAAACTCGAGTGACATAAAACAACAACTTTATTATGTTTGCAAATTCTGTAAGTCAGGAATTTAGACAGGAATAGGTAGTCTCAGCCTCATAATGTCTGGGACTTCAACTGGAAAGACTTGAACAGCAGAGTGGCTTTTTGGCCATCATTCCCCTGCTTTATGTAGCACTGGGACATCTTTACATGACCTTTTGGATACTTTTTCCTTTTGTCTTTTTCAGCATGGCATTCTTGGCCTTGACAGACTTTTTTTTTTTCTCAAAGATGTCAATATTTTTAATTTTTTTTAAATTTTACTTTAAGTTCTCGGATACATGTGCAGAACACACAGGTTTGTTACATAGGTATGCATGTGCCATTGTGGTTTGATGCACCTATCAACCCACTAAGGTTTTAAGCCCCACATGCATTAGGTATTTGTCCTAATGCTCTCCCTTGCTTTTCCCCCAACACTGCTGAGAGGCCCCAGTGTGTGTTTTTCCCCTCCCTGTGTCCATGTGTTCTCATTGTTCAACTCCCACTTAAGAGTGAGAACATGCAGTGTTTGGTTTTCTGTTCCTGCATTAGTTTGCTGAGAATGATGGCTTCCAGCTTCATCCATGTCCCTGAAAAGGACATAATCTCATTCATTTTTGTGACTGCATAGTATTCCATGGTGTATATGTACCACATTTTCTTTATTCAGCCTATCATTGATGAACATTTCGGTTGGTTCCATGTCTTTGCTATTGTAAACAGTGCTGCAATAAACATATATGTTCATGTGTCTTTATAGTAGAGTGATATATATTCCTTTGGGTATATATCTAGTAATGGGATTGCTGGGTCAAATGGTATTTCTGGTTCTGGATCCTTAAGGAATCCTCACACTGTCTTGCAAAATAATTGAACTAATTTACATTCCCACCAACAGTGTTAAAGCATTCCTGTTTCTCCACAGCCTCCCCAGCACCTATTGTTTCTTGACTTTTTAATAATTGCCATTCTAACTGGTGTGAGATAGTATCTCTTTATGATTTTGATTTGCATTTCTCAGCATTCTTCACAATGTTAGAGAAAACTACTTTAAATTTCATACAGAACCAAAAAAAAATCCTGTATAGCTAAGACAATCCTAAGCAAAAAGAACAAAGCTGAAGGCATCACGCTATCTGACTTCAGACTATACTACAAGGCTACAGTAACCAAAACCACATGGTACTGGTACCAAAGCAGACATATAGATCAATGGAACAGAACAGAGACCTCAGAAATAACACCATACATCTACAATCATCTGATCTTCAACAAACCTGACAAAAACAAGCAATGGGGAAAGGATTCCCTATTTAATAAATGATGCTGGGAAAACTGGCTAGCCATATGCAGAAAACTGAAACTGGACCCCTTCCTTACACCTTATACAAAAATTAACGCAAGATGGATTAAAAACTTAAATGTATAACCTAAAACCTTAGAAACTCTAAAAGAAAACCTAGGCAATACCACTCAGGACGTAGGCATGGGCAAAGACTTCATGACTACAACAGCAAAAGCAATGGCAACAAAAACCAAAATCAGCAAATGGGATCTAATTAAACTGAAGAACTTCTGCACAGCAAAAGAAACTATCATCAGCGTGAACAGTCAATGTACAGAATGGAAGAAATTTTTTGCAATCTACCCATCTGACAAAGGTCTATTATCCAGAATCTACCAGGAACTTAAACAAATATATAAGAAAAAACAAACAACCCCATCAAAAAGTAGGCAAGGATAGGAACAGACACTTCTCAAAAGCAGACATTTATGAGGCCAACAAACATATAACAGACTTTTTACAAGGGTTTTGTATGGGGCTCTAAGAGTGTTTCCGGAAAGAAAGTAGAGGCTGCATGGTCATTGATGACCTCATTTACAAAGTCACATCGCGTTGTGTTACCTTGACAATACACAAACCCACATAGATACACGAGTTACCTTGACAATACACAACCACATAGATACACAAGGCGTGGATTTGGACTGCTCTATTCCATAAGGAGTATCAAATAATAAGAAATCATGTTTCAAAATTGCCACAGCTAGCTAGATAATAAAAATTGGTAACACCTAATAGAGTGTTCACTATGTGTCAGGCCCTGTTGTAGGAATTTTTCATATATTACCTTATCTAGCCCTCCCAACACTCTATAAGAGTGATGCTATCATGACCCCTATTTGCATAATCAAGTAGTTGAGTTAATCCCAGGTACTTGGGAGGCTACATTGGGAGAACTGCTTGAGCCTAGGAGCTGGAGTTCAGCCTGGGAATCATAGGGAGACCCTGTCTCAAACAAACAAACAAAAGAATTCTATTACTTGGCTCATAATCAGACATTCAGTGACAGACTGAGGATAAACCCAGTCACAGAGCCTGGTCTCAGAGCCTTCAACCTAAACTATTATACAATGCTATCTTTAAGGCAGATGTGACCAAGTAGATTATAATAAATAATAAGTAAATACATTGAAAATAAGTTTTCATATACTCTTACATATAGCAATAGAACAGATACTCTTTTCTTGCTCTGAAGATCTATTCATCAAAATGATTTTCTTCAGAAGTCCTTGCCAGTTCTCTACAAACAATCCCTGTTTGTAAAAATCTCCAGCTCCATAGTCTACATCATGTTACAGGGGAGTAATAGAAAACAGTATTTCTAACGGAAATAAAATATCAGTGTAAGCCAAGCTATGTATTGTCTAGCTGAAAGTTTTTTTAATTCATGGTTACAATTAAATATGACAGCTAGGGGAAAACCATCTGAATGGGAAAGAGAACGAACTAAGGACAGTGAGGCTGGGAATTAAGGCACCAAGAGAAATCCTGGGACGGTGAAGGCAACAGGGCAAAGCCTTTGGGGTTGTATATGTCTGTCTAAGTTTGAATTCTGACTTACTTAGACATGTAAAGAACTGTGTGATATGGAGTCATTTAACATTAAAGGTCCAGTTCTCCCATCTACAAAATGAGCATATTCATATCCAACTGGGTATGTGTAAGGGTTAACACAGAGTAGATGTGATAATATCAGCCAATAAACATTTAAGTTCATGAATTAGACATCACATAAGTTGTGGTAACATGGCTGTCAAAGGTTAACAGCCAGTTTATCTGAAGAGACAGAGATATTATGATACAAAGCAACAGACAATATCAGATCAATAGAGTAGGATAAGGTAAAGTGATTCAAATTGAGTTAACAAAATTGTGTGGCTGTCTTATTACAGGCCATGACAAAAATCCTGGGAATTCTAAACGTTAAACTCTTTGTAAATCCTTGTGAAAAGAAGATTGTCAATTGAAACTATAACTGCATATGTTTATGTATAGCTCCAGATGAAATAAAAACATATGTAGCTTCACATATTCATTAGGTAATAATAATTGTTAGTATCTATTTTTTGCTTACTGCTCCCTAGGCAGTTCTTAAGGATTATATTTACATTGGCTTATCTAATCAACTCCTTCCCTTCTAACAAACTAGTGAGGTAAATATGATAAAATTCCCATTTTATGGCTGAAGAAATTGAGGCACAGGGCCAGGTGTGGTGGCTAACACCTGTAATCTCAGCACTTTGGGAGGCCGAGGGGGGCAGATCGAGACCAGCCTGGCCAACATGGTGAAACCTCATCTCTACTAAAGACACAAAAAATTAGCCGGGCATGGTGGCATGTGCCTGTAATCCCAGCAACTCCGGATGCTGAGGCAAGAGAATCGCTTGAACCTGGGAGGTGGAGGTTGCAGTGAGCAGAGATAGTGCCATTGCATTCCAGCCCTGGCGACAGGGGAAGACTCTGTCTCAAAAAAAGAAAGAAAGAAGTTGAGGCACAGATAAGTTGACTGAGCCAGTATTTGAAACTAGCAACTTTAACCTTGGGCCCACTTTCTTGATTAAATCACTATTTCACTTCTCAAGAAAATTTTGCATATCAGTATCTCTAAACTCAGTTCATATTAACTTTATTCTCATGCAGTTACTTTTGTTGTTATGTTCTACATTAAGAAGACTGATAAAATATTGTTTTTAATATGTGGACTTAAATCTAGTTATTCCTTATAATATATCTTGGTACTAAATGTGTGGTCTTAAAGAGATTAACTTTGTCTATTTTATTTCAATGAATAGCTGTCTATTAGGGGAAAAGAAAAAAACAAGGTCACGTTCTACATAAGCTGAACAATCTAAGTGTACTTGTTAGTGTGATCAAGTCTCATTATTTGTATATATGAAAAAAACAGTATCCACAGTTATGTGATACATAAAAGAATGCAAAATGTGTGATACCTAATGGATATTGGAGATGTATTGTTTTATACAACAGAACATTTTTCTTGGTGAAAGCAATTTGATGAATTAGGAATTGGCAGAAAAAAAATGGTCTTATCTTACATAAAATTGCCTTAAATATATAAAACCCTGCTGTATCCTTCTCTATTTCAAGTGTGTAATTTCTATATACATATTAGAATACAGTTAATGGCCAACCTCTCCTTAGCACTAGGAGAAACATACTATTAAGTTAATTATATCCATACCTCCTTTTCTAATCATTCTTAGCTGTGAGCAAAAACCTCTGTCATTATATCATTTATCAACAATTCCCCTTAAAAGAGACAATCATTCTTCCTGACATGTATTAGTTAACTTTTAAAATATAGTCTTTCTAATGACAGTTAAATTGGCGTCATAAAATTCTACTTTGTATAATGGAATACCTTTAAGAAAATTCTGTAAAAAACATTCATTTCATTTATTTTTATAATTTATTTTTCTTTCACGGGAATGACACTTTCTATGCATTTATCCAAATTCAGGGGTCATTTTTTTGTGAATGCATAATTCTATCAACTTAATGAATTGAATAGCATTTATTCAACCTATTATCATGTAGTATGTCTGACTTTTCTAGCATTGCCATCTTATAAATTTATATGATTATTTAAAAAATTCTTATTTTTCCACAAAAACTAGAAAAGAGAAAGGAGACTATGTGTTTTGTGTAACTTTATCCACCACAGTGCTATTCATGGAACAGGCAATCAAAAATGGTTTAAAATAAAGCAGTAATATGGTTTAAAAATATCCATAGTCACAAGTACAGATTCTTTATTACATTACCTTAATTCTCAGTTACTTACCTCCTTATGATATTCCACTTAACTATTCTCACCTCATTTTTATCTTACAATCTCCTTCCATTTCTTCATGGTTTTGTGTTAACAATGGAAACAGGATAGCTAGCTCCTATTAAAACCATTCTTATGTAGAACTACTTAAGGAATGCTCAATGCCCCAGCAGGTTAAGGTATTTCTATATAGGTCTATTAGAACTAAAATTCCTATTTTATTCACCATTCATGCTTTAGGTGTGTTAAATAGTAGATTATAAAACAAATTCATTAATTAGAATGATAGCACACATTAAATCACTTTCAACCATTAGTGCTTTATTATGAATTGAGATATGTAATTAGCAGGCCAATAATTTAATCAGGCTTTGAAAATACAGAACAAATTAGGAGTGACATTTAGCAGTGAGAAATCAGTAAGGCAAAGTGCAGATTATGCCATGTTCCAAATGAAGAGAATTTAGGTTTCAGTAACAGGATGGTGGGAAAATGAGAGGGCATTTGAGACTTCTGGTTGACTATATTGGGGATTCTCTAGCTGGTTCCACATTAAAACCACCTGGGGGACTTTTGAACAATACAGATGTTTGCTCCCCTTCCTTATCAGATGTTAACTGAATTCGTCTCAGGTAAAGCCTCATCTCATGGGGGCTTTCTGTGTTAGTCCTTCCCAGTAGGTTGCAATGTGCAACCAAAGCTGAGAATCCTTTTAGATGAAGATTTTCTACAAGAGATCAAAAGAGGTTTAAAGAAAACACGTTTGTTTATTTTACAATTTTCATCTAGGATATGCCTTAGATGAGAAAGTTCACTGCAATTTGTTTCCCTTAAAATGCCTTACAATATTTCTTTTTTTCACCTACTTAGCTGGATAAAACAGTGATTGTGTGACTTAAGATTGGCATGTGGGAACAGGCGCAGTGGCTCACGCCTGTAATCCCAGCAATTTGGGAGGCCAAGGTGGGCCAATTATTTGAGCTCAGGAGTTAAAGATCAGCCTCGGCAAAATGACAAAACTCGGTCTCTACAAAAAATACAAAAATTAGCCCCGTGTGGTGGTGCACACCTGTAGTCCCAGCTACTTGAGAGGCTGAGGTGGGAGCATCACTTTAGCCTGGGAGGTAGAGGTTGCAATGAGCCGAGATGCCACTGCACCTCAGCCTGAGTGACAGAGTCAGACCCTGTCTCAAAAGAAAAAAAAAAAAAAGACAGGCAGGTGATATGCTCTAATAGTTTAATTAGCTAATTTGATAAATTCTAGATATGCCCACAAATTATTTTTTAAAACTCTTAATTCATAACTTGTCATTCTACTGATAACAATCATATTCTTGATAATTAAATAATAAATATTTACACAGTTTATAATCTTTAATGACTGTATATTATGTTACATTGTGAATGCTACTGTGTTCAATCTGATAAAATACAATAATTTTTAAAGAAGTATTTTTAGAATTCTGTATTATGAAAAATTTTAGGTTTTTATTATTTAGTTTAAAATTTTTAAGTAAGAAATGAAAGTACAGAAATAAGAACATATACAATTTTACTTGGGGCCAACAAACTGAATTAATATGGCTAATTTCATCCTGTTACAAACAACTGACAATGCAATATGCAATATATGTCTTAAGTCTGCATATGAAAATATGTGATATAGCTTGAAAATTAGAAACAGAACACTCAATATGTCATAAATTCTCACTACAACCACATATATAAACAGATACGGGAAAATAGCCTGGAAATAGGGAATTTATGAAAAACAAAGATAACAGTTCTCACTACTCATCTGTTCTTAATCTGTATCTCATTTCCTGACACTTTTTAGAGGCAGAATATTAATGAATTCTACAATCAATTTATCGACATAATTTGGCCATAAATAATGCTTATTTATTTTAGAAGCTCGGTTTTCCAAATAAGTTTGGAAACTTGTACACAAAAGCAGTATGTTAGCACAAGGGAGAATTCCACAGCCTGGATACATGGCTTTATTTGAAACAGTTTCCCCTGTTAAATGTGCCTGTCATTTCTACTTTATCGCAAATAACAGTATCAAATAACTCCATTAGGTCTAATCTTAAGGTAGCTTTCACACAGTGGATATCATTTAAAGGCATAGATTTAATTTCATATGTCTTTTACCAATTCTCCTCCATTTTTCTTTGAAATTTACCTGCCCCTATCTACTTGAATTTCAAACATTTTAACTCAGAGTTGTTCAGTATAAATGTAATGTGAGTAACGTACAGACCTAAATTTTCTAGTAGTCAAACTAAGTTTTAAAAAATGTAAAATTACTTTTTTTTTTTGAGATGGAGTCTCGCTCTGTCGCCCAGGCCGGAGTTCAGTGGCGCAATCTCGGCTCACTGCAAGCTCTGCTTCCCAGGTTCATGCCATTCTCCTGCCTCAGCCTCCCGAGTAGCTGGGACTACAGGCACCCACCACCATGCCTGGCTAATTTTTTGTATTTTTAGTAGAGATGGGGTTTCACCGTGTTAGTCAGGATGGTCTCGATCTCCTGGCCTTGTGATCCACCCACTTCAGCCTAATTACTTTTAATAATATGTTTATTTTAATCATTAACCAGGTCTTACCATTTTAATAAGTAATCAATATGCAATTATCAGGAGCATATTTACATTCTATTTTTTGCACTAGGTTACAAAATCCAGTGTGCACTTACTGCACATTATAAATCAGACCATGCAATTTCAAATGCTCAATAGCCACTTGTGGACTAACGGCTTTCGTATTGTTCAGTGTGCCCAAACCTCTTTAATAGTCTATTATGTAAATCAGACACAGACGTCATAAAAGTGGGATTGTAAATCTTACTACTTACATAGTAATAAGTTCATTTTATTACCTCCAGAACATCTGATTAAAATTTTTTATGTGTGGGTCCCTTAGATTGATATAATTATTTTTATCATAAAATACCTGAACATAAATTGCTTAATTAAAAAATAAAAATACAGATAGATGGATAGATAAGTAGATCACCATTGAATATCTTTCAATGTAGAGATTAAAGTCTAGAATGTACATTCGCCAATAATGTTTAACTTTTAACTTAATTATACAACGCCCAGAGGAGTAAAGTGGAATATAAGTGCTCCCATTATGATGATGATGACCATGGTGACAATGATTATAATTTTCTAACAATGAATTGATATGTCCTCTAATTATAGGTATGACATCCTCATATAATGCAAAAAGGCTACCTTAAAACTTCTCCTTCACTCCACAGTGTTATAAAGCCATCTCCTATTGACTCAGACAAACTGTAGAGTGGATCATCTGAAATAATAGAATCTAAACTGTTTCTTGAAACTGGTACTTTCTGATTCCCTATACTTTCACAGTAAGTTGTTCTGTCCAACATATGCCAGCATCTAAACAAATACTATTTTATATTGTTACCACTTCAAAGTGTAAAAAAATCATACCATTAATAAAAATATCTCTCCTTTTTCTGTGTATTATCCCACCCATGGGACACTATTCACACCTGAAGGACTAAAATGATGTCTTTCACAGTGCTGTATCTGTAGGATATTGATCAACTACACACCTATACTATAAATTTTCTCTAAGGCAATTCTATTATATCCCAAGTTTTCCCTTTAGTTTGCATAAAGAAATGAATTATGAATAAAATGGTGAGATTTTCTCATAGAAGAACAAGGTAATTTACAGTTCAGCTGCAGTTCTACAGTTTAAAAACAGCTATTTTAGATAAAACATGTAACCAAAGTCAACGCAATAACAATCTTCTAAAAATGTTTTGTTCTAGTTCTTCTACAGAAGTTATAGGTGTATTTTGTGGAAAGCAAATTTGTTGAGATGCCAAAATATAATATTGTAGGCATTTCTAGAAGAAAAATGACTAATTCTTGAAAAATATTTTATCATATTCAACTCAGAGATGGGGAATTTTTCTTCTACTTTGTGTGAGAATTCTTGCTTTCCAAAATATTTTTATTAATAGCACTCTGTATAGATATAAAATTCATACATTCAATCATGACTTAAGAAGGCATTCAGAATTTCATTTTTCCTATTTGTAGTAGGAATAACGTTAAAACACACCACTCAATGTTTTGAAGTTATTATGAAAAAGTGTGTTTCTATGGATGAGTTGTAACTAACACTTTTAAATTTATAGTCCAAGCTCCATGATGATTACTCACTGAACATAGGTTTATAGTGTCTCATATTACATGTCAAGCAATATGCTTCAAATTGTGACATAGTCAATAGCAGAAAATAGCGTATTTCTTTAGAAGGTTTATATAAAACAAAAATAATTATAATACAATTCACGGAATCAATTTTGAGCCTTTACTTGCTGATGGACACTATCTTTACTGTTTATACATTTTATCTTATTTAATTCTAAAAATAGTCTTTTAGATAGATACCATTAGTACAAAACAGCAGAAAACTAAAGTGTTCAGAAATGTTAAATACCTTTCCAAAGGGCAAGCACATGATACAGTTATGATTTACACCTAAATTTGTTTGATTTGAAAGTCCATATTTGTAATAGCTATAGTGAAAATAAGCTTTGCTTTTGAAACTGTCTAAATGTGAAATGCATTATACAGATGACATTTATTAAATCTTCTAAGAATACCATGGAATAAGTAATTTTGCCTTCTTTTAGGGATGCTGCACTGATATTAAACATAAGTTGAATATTAAATGATACTTAGGTATTCCCTGGAAGGAAAAATGACTAGACATTCCAAAGAGTTATGTATCCTTAGAGACACAAGCTTGCTTAGGAATGACAATTATTCAATGGTGACTAAAGGGTGTGGTGTACAACTATACAACTTTAATGGCAATTAAGAATCAACTGGGGCAGCTAGTCGGGAAGAAATGCTTATAAAATAAACTAAATCACTCTTGGTGGGAATGGTGAGAAAGAGAACATTTAAAGTAGAGCAAGACATAGTATGTGGGTGACAAAATGAGTTTGATATTGAGTATGTTAAATTTGAGGTTACTTTAAGACGTTCCAGTGAAGATGTATAGGAGCCAGTTGTAAATAAAAGTCTGAATATCAGGAGGGAAATAGGAGTTGGAAATTTGATTTGGGAGTCATCAGCATGTAGGGCTGATTGAAATAGCTAAGGAAAATAATGGAGAGTGATACAAGTGCCTAACTTATTATTCACAAGTTGATAACTAGGCTATGGATCAACTCACTAAAAATGTATTGCTTTAGCTTCCAGAGCTTAAGGCACATTAAAAGAATGACATAAAATGAGATGGAGATTGATACTCTAAAAATGTTCCTGAAACTAGAAATTTAAGGCATAGAGGAAATGAAGGAATCATTAGCACAACATTCAGTAAAAAATAAGTGCATAAATATTACCAATCTATAAAACAGAATTTATGTAAACAGTAATATCTTCTGGAATATCCAAAATAAGTTTTAAATGAAAAAATCCAATTGTTTAGTAAGAAAATTTCAAGAAGTGTACTTATTCCATAAATAAGACACACTTGTAATTTATTTAAAAACAAAATGCCTGTGTAAAGTACATATCTTTAAATTACTGTATGCTATACAAAACAAAACCAACCACCATCACAATAGCAATAGGACCTCTGAAATATTTTTCAACAATGACAGACAACATAGGTCTCCTCGAATCTGCTTCTCTACTAGGGAATTATTATTGGGTATTTCTAGAAAATGTAGTACAACAAATTCTTAAAGCTTGCCATAGATAATCTACATAATCTCATCAGTTACTGTTTTCTACAGAATTCTATTTTCTAACAGATTTTTTCCCCTAAGTTTAGCTCTTCTTTATGGAGTTTGTATAGGAACATGGTCTGTCATCATATCAGGAGAAAGTTTAAAAAATTAATTGCCAAACCTACTCACCTCACCTATTGTAACTGTAGGTGTTTTACCAAAGACAGTTTACTTTTGACTTGATGAAAATATGACTTTCAACCCTCAACACATACATAATTATGTCTCCACTTATTTTAGTATATTTTGTAGAATTATTTCAAAATTAAATAATTATGTGCTGAATATGTATCTAATGGAAATTCAGCAATCAGAAATCACAGTTTCACAAATTACATAGAAATAGAAAATTTAAAGCAGATCAAAAGATATGAAAAGTTTGGGTTGGAAATAGCATAGTGATAATGAGCAGTTCTATGGTTTGTACCATTTGTACTTAATCACTTTGACTTTGACTCATTACAACTGACATTCTATATATTTTAGTACACTTGGAAATTCTAATATTCATAGCTTCCCCAGATTTATTTTTAATTTTTTGCACATTTTATACTTATAAAATTTAAAAAGTAAGTCTGCAAAAGCAATGCCAATAAAAAATTTTATATTCTTTAAAAATGAATAAACAAATACTTCCAATGCTGAAAACATTTTTATATCAAGTATTCAATATTAATTTTGTTCTAAAATAAATAGGACTTGCATATTATTGAATGCGTTTTCCATATAGAAATTAAAATCAAATAATAAATATTAATTTTCTTTGTTGAAGGTCTTATGTAAATAGAACTACAAAATTATGAAGAGCAAGCTATATTTCTAGATACTTCTCAAAACCGCGTCTGTGACTATATTTTGGGCATGAATGATATAATTTAATGAAAATTGCCTTATTATTGAAAATAAATGCAGAAGCTCATCACAAAATGTGGAAAATATATCTCTGTATATGAGATAAAATATTTTTGTTTAATTTTTCTTCCTCTGTATTCTTTTTGTCTTACTATACCCTCCAGCGAAACTCAGAGTATTTTGCAATTGAAGTCTACAAATGTGAGCATTTGCCGTGAGTTTGGATGTATTAAAAACACACATCGACAGAAATGAAAAATAAAAATAAGTTTCTTAGTGGATCTTTATTCACCCTTTGTTGTTGTGGGACTATTGTGACATCTCTAATATCAAAGCTGAGTCATTCTGGAATGACAAAAACAAGAATTCCTAATAAGATCCTTTATTAGATTTTTTGAGTAATCAGCTCTCCTCTCCCATACAAAGTAAACTCACTCCAGTCAGATTCCTTCAAAAGTATCATGCTACTATAGCGTCAGCTCAAACTTCAGGTCCAGGATCTCATTCCTTAGCTAAATCAAGTGCAGTTTATATCTCACAATTGCGTAAGTCAAGAATTTGGAAAGAGCTTAGCCAAGGTGATTTTTCATCTCCATTTGATTCGGATCGAAACTAATTGCTGGAATTCAACATGCAGATGAGCTAGTCTAGAGGATCCAAAATAGCTTCAATCGTTTTCTGAAGCATTGCTAGTGGAAAGCCTGGGCTCAGTTGGAACTTCTATAGGTGTTAAAACAAAATTCTAACTGAGGCCATTAGACTGGAGTGGCAATGGCACATTAAATTCCTACATGACGCTGGGCACGGTGGCTCACCCCTGTAATCCCAGCATCTTGGGAGGCCGAGGCGGGCAGATCACGAAGTCAGGAGATTGAGACCACCCTGGCTAACACGGTGAAACCCCGTCTCTACTAAAAAATACAAAAAAAATTAGCTGAGCATGGCGGCGGGCGCCTGTAGTCCCAGCTATTTGGGAGGCTGAGGCAGGAGAATGGCGTGAACCCGGGAGGCAGAGCTTGTAGTGAGCCGAGATCGCGCCACTGCACTCCAGCCTGGGCGACAGAGAGAGACTCCGTCTCACAAAAAAAAAAAAAAAAAAAAAAAATTCCTACATGAACAAGACAAAGCTCAATGTACAACAGAATTGAAACTAGAAACTGCACCAATCAGAGACCAACGAACTTCTAACTAGACACTTTCCAATCTAACCAATAAAAATTATTTTCTGTCTTGCTTCTGAAAATACGTATTAATGTTTCCTCTCCTGCCTGTCTCAGCAGTGTTAGCCCCTTTTGGTCAGATGCTGACCCAATCACTTAATAAATTACTGAATGCTCAAAAAAACTTTTAAAAATGTAAATGGGCTTGTTTTTCTTCTATCATATGGCATATCTGCTTATGACCTTTCCAGTATGCTGGTCTCGAGGTAACCAGAATTGTTGTATATCAGCCCTCAACTTCCAAAGATATATTCCAAAAGATAAGCTATGGTGCTAGGAACCAGTACAGCATGACTTCTGCTATTTCTCTTGGTCAAAATAAAGCTCAGTCAGGTTTGAAATGAGTGCCAAACAGTTTTATGGACATTTTTTATAGGCCACAACTAATAAAATCTGGTATTAATAGGAAGGTATTCAAAAGAATCTTCAGTCTTTTCAATAAATAGGAAAATTATGGCTGCTAAGAAGCCTCCGATTAACCATGTTTGATGTAGATGGTAAGATTTCCTTTGGATCTATACAAGTCTGGGTTGGTATCCTGGCTTTGCCATTTGCTTGTACTTTGACTTGATTACCTTACATTTTACTCTCGATTTTTTTGTCTGCAAAATTATGGCGGTAAAACTAATTTTACATAATATTTGCATTAGTCATAATGATCTGTGATAAGGCATAACATAGTACTTGGAGCATAGTTAACATTTAATGGCTTGTCACAGGTATTATAATTGAATTTTTGGTATATTGTTAGTAAAATTACAGGCAATTCAATCCAGGAATGCAGTTATAAGGGAACAAAACACTAATTTATGGTGAAAATTATGCTGATTATGTAATTCAGTGTAAAATATTATATAATTAATACATTTAAGAACTAATAACGTGAAATTTTAAAGCTGCTAAAAACTAAGTGAATTTTAGGAGCTAGTCTTTGGTGATAAAATAATTCTTTCAAATTAATTTGTAAAGCTGGCACTATTTTGAAGCTATTTTTTATGAGGCAGATATTGAAGAAGATAAGTTCATTAAGCCTTCAATTACATCCAAGATAAAAAATTTTTAGATATCTTCCTGGATGCAAATAAAGCATCCTTTAAGTTATACAGATGAAAAAAAAAAAACAGATCACTATAATATTTTTGGGCATTGAAACTCTAATGTAAAACTTTTTCAGAAGTTTTAAGGCCACTTTCTAAGCTTAATTTACATAAAAATATTTTAAAGTCCTACTTAACCCTAATGTAATGTTACTTCATTCCCCCAATAGCAAACGCGGTGCAGCTCATGGTAATTGGCATGAAAAGCCTCTTACTCTGATTATACTCCTTAAGTGTTTTCAAAGAAATCTACTTTATTGGAAAACAATATTCTAAGAAATGGCTTAAATGTTCCTTTTGCTAATGCCACTTGAATGCTATTGGTCCTAAAGGAAAAACTTAAAGAGTTATAAAAAGTTAATTAGATATGGCACATGCAAATGATTATGATTACTTAATTAGCAGTATCCCTTAAATAGGCACAATATGTAATCTAATATGTAGCTTAATGGCTTTGTTATTAATCAATTCTTAATGTAAATAGTTTGAAGCTCTTGTTGGTTTGTAATGTGCATTATAAATAGTCCCTGTGGGAATCACAGCTTTATTTCATTAAAACTCTTGCCTGCTGCTAATTGCTGCTAGGAAAACATGAACAAATTAATTGTGTTTTAGAAGCCAATGAAGAAATTTATAGGCTTCCGCGCTGATTTCTGGAGACTGCTATGTTGTAGATCATTCTTCCTCACTGTGATAGAAAATATATAGTAGCAGACAGCACTGACCTGTTTTAAGTCAGCAACACTTAGTAAATCTTACCATTACAGATACTAAAAAAAAAAAAATTAGTAAGAGATTAGTTGAAAATGCTGTTTATCATGCCAGCTGGGACACAATGTAAATTTATGTTATGGGTAATTAATTTGTAAATTTTAATGACTTTTCTTATATGACACAAATATATCTTTAGCAAAGATGATTGATGAACATTAACTTGGTTAATATTTTTAAGGAGATATATATATATAATTTTTTTAAAAAATTACACATATAAATATAGTCATGCTTGTTGACAACTCCTCAATAATCTTTGTTACAAATGGTCTGTCCAAAATGTACCACATAAGATGGATTTAAAACCCCAAATACTAAAATGCTGGACTGAAAGGGAAGTATTTGCTATGAATAAAGAACACTGGCTTCCAAATGTAGATTGATACCAATGAGAAAATACTCATTTATATTTTTAGTTGATTATTGGAGTCTTAGCTTGTGGTTTCCACAATATTTTAGAATAATAAGATCATCTGTAAACAGAGGAAACGATCAATAACAATATAGGCAGAGAAGTCTTCATACTATTCATAAGATAGTGTTTATTTAACATATTTTTATTGTCGGATGGTATTTGTACCCCATATTTGTTGATCTTGGTTTTATTTTTCAATTACTTAATAATGGAATAAAATTATATTTTTCACAACTTTGTGTTATACTGACCCTTATGATATTGTTGTTAAATTGGCTGCACACATTACCAACAATCTGTTAAAAATACTCCTGCAGTCTATGAAAAACCAAAATATATATATAAATTAGATTCATGAAAGCAACATCTTAGTTAAATGGAGGAGGTGAGAAAATCTTTATTAAATGTCAAATATATAGTGTAAATACTTTAGTAAAATAAGATGTGAGATGCAGTACAAGTAATTGTGTCTACTTGTACAAGTAAATAAATTCAAATAGAAAAATTTTGTCACAGTGACAATTAAAAATTTAAATTCATAAATATATATAATTCTAAAAAGTGGTTAAACAAATATGTAACTCAAAAATGAAAAGTGTAAAACAGTTACACTGTGAACAGTTTATCTGTATTTATCATGTCCCCAGTCTTTTCCTCTGAACACGATAGGGCTATGTGCACACTACAGTGTATAATTGACATAGGAGTCTTTCGGTGCCACTTTGCCAGCCAGAAATCTCCATGGCTGGCAGTGACCCTGTCTGAGCTTCACTTGGGCCTGCTGGGCTCGCTTCTCCCACTGGGCCCAGCAGGCTGCTCTGGCCTCACGCTACTCACCAGGATCCTGCACTCGCCAAGGCTCTGTGCTCATCCCATGGTTGGTATGGGATATGCCGCGACAGGCTTCCACCTCCGGCGTCAGTGTCTGGACTATCGGGAGCCTGCAATGCCTGAAAACTTGGAGATGGCAGAAACTGTGGAGCCCCAAGGAGTGTTACAGTTTTTGTTCAGGGAGTCTGGAGGTCTGAGCCCCCGTAAAATGTTGCAGCTCTCGTTCGTTCTCTTGCCTGCAACTTGGTGAACAAGGACATGCCACAGCTCAGGTCTTGCCGCCCTCTCCGTGAACAGGGGTGTGTGGTGCCCAGTGATCTTTTCTCCCATAGCTCTGCGAGGAGGAACGCAGGTTACAGTTCTTTTCATGTCCGCAGTTCCAGGTGCCAGGTTCTTGTCCTGCGACCAAGAGGATTTTTTTTTTTTTTTTTTTTTGAGACCAAGTCTCACTCTGTCGCCGAGGCTGGAGTGCAGTGGTGCTATCTCGGCTCACTGCAACCTCCGCCTTCCAGGTTCAAGCGATTTTCCTTCCTCAACCTCCCGAATAGCTAGGATTACAGGCTGCCGCCATCACGACCTGCTAGTTTTATTATTATTATTATTATTATTTTTTATTTATTTTTTTTTTAGTAGAGGCAGGGTTTCGCCATGTTGGTCAGGCTGGTCTCGAACTCCTGACCTGAAGTGATCCGCCCGCCTCGACCTCCCAAAATACTGAGATTACAGTCGTGAGCCACCACACCCAGCCGAGAAGAATTCTATTGAGTAACAGACAAGCTCTGGACAAGAAGAGGGTACCCAAAGTGGGTAGCCCTCTGTGGGAGAGGAGGCGGGAGAGCAGGTAGCAGCCATCTGTGAGGCTGAGTCCAGGGTTTATATGTGCGGAGAATGGAGGACTGCATGCTGATTGGTCCTTGAGCACGCCCGGAAAAAGCACCATTTGATTGGCTAAAAGGCATCCAGGAAGTAAGGAACTTCTTACTCCGGCGGCGGGCTCCACCGGGAACTGGTAGGTCAGTTTTCAGGTTTCAGACTGTCTGTGGCTTGAAGTTTGGGTTTTACCCGGCACTGTCCCTTTCTACCAAGGAATTTATCTGTTCCTGTTGCCATCACCTTTCTTTTATTCGTGTCTTGTACTTTTTAGAAATCTTTTCAGTTTAGCATGGGGGTTCCTGACTTTCTTTGAATGTTTTGTGGATGTTCCACAATTTATATAGCTAGTACTTTATTGATGAGTTTTAATTTCCTATATTGTATTCTGATTTATTTTATTTATTTTTTTTATTTTTTTGAGACAGAGTCTCACTCTGTTTCCCAGGCTGGAGTGCAGTGGCACAATCTAAGCTCACTGCAACCTCCCATCTCCTGGGTTTAAGTGATTCTCATGTCTCAGCCTCCCAAGTAGGTGGGACTAGAGGTGCACGCCACCACGCCAGGCTAATTTTCCTGTTTTTAGTAGAGACAGGGTTTTACCATGTTGGCCAGGCTGGTCTCAAACTCCTGGCCTCAAGTGAGCCGCCTGCTTCAGCCTCCCAAAGTGCTGGGATTACAGGTGTGAGGCACTGCGCCTGGCTGTATTGTGATTAATTTTAAGAGTAATCATTTTGTACATATTATTTTGCCTGTATGTAGGTATATCTCTGAGAAAAAGTCCTCAAAACATACATTTTTCTAATTATGAGTGAAGATGAACAATTTTAAAATGTGTAAATATCATCCTAGTTTACTCCCACACGTGTGTGTGTGTGAATTATCCATTCACTGTCTTTGATTCACATTTTCTCCTTGTTAGATTTTCTCTTTACAATTTTTAGTGAGATTTTTATACATTAAAAAATATTAGTCATTTTTGATATGTTACAAACATTTTTCTCATTTTTAAGTCTATATTTTGTTTATGTTTGTTTTTCTATTCTGAGATTTTCGAGTTTTAAAAATAAACTACATCATGGTGTAATTTAGTTACAGTAAAAATGAAGTAACTTTAAGTGTGCAGTTAAATGAATTTTTATAAAATGTATAATTGCCACAATAATCAAGATATAGAATATTTTATTTAATACAGAAAGTTCCTTCTGCCCTTTCCAGAAAATATTTCTGCCTCTTACTCGGGGCAACATGGATCTGTTTTCACTCACTATATATTAGTTTTACCTGTTCTAGAATATCCTGTAAATGGAATAATATTGTATATACATTTTTATGTATGGCTCCTTTTGATCAACATAATGCTTTTAAGATTCATTTGCCTTGTATATATTAGTAGACTTTCGTTTTTATTTTTATTTTTGATTTCACTTTTTATTACCAAGTAGTGTTTCGTTCTATGTGTATGCCAAATGTGTTTATCCATTCACATGCTGAGTGTTCCCCAGATTGTAAGTAATATGAATAAAGCTCTTTACATGAACATTCATGTAAAGTTGTAATGTGGGCACGTGTTTTCATTTCTTCCAAGTAAGTATCTAAGGGTATTATTCATGTGTCATATAGTAAGTATATTTTAACTTTCTAGGAAAATATCAACAGTTTCTAAAATAGTTGAACCATATTACACATTGATATGTCAGACTCTTCGGGAGGTTAATTTTAGACAGTTAAGTAGGTATGTAGTGATATCGTACTTGTTTTTAATTTGCATTTACACAATGACTTTAATGTTGCTCATCTTTTATGTACTTATTGGTTATTCATATATCTTCTTATGTAACATTTTCATTCACGTTTTTTGTCCATTTTAAAATTAATTACTTCTTATTGAGATGTAGTAGCTCTTTATTTTTCCTGTACGCAAGTCCTATGTCACGTGTGTGTATTGCCAATAAATTGGCTTGATTTTTTATTTTCCTGTCAATATTTTTTTAAAAGTAGAGATTTCCATTTTGATAAAGTCTACTTTATTATTTTCTTTTATGTTTTTTGCCTTTTATGTCACGTTTAACCTCTCTTTGTTGACTTCTATAGGAAAGGGAAGACTCTTTCTGAGGGTTTGATAACTGAGGATGAAATAAACAGTCATCAGGCAAATTAACAGGAGAAAAAGTATAAAAATATATTATGTGCATGAGGGAATCTCAGGAAAGAAAGGCAAATACCCCCAAAACCCAGTAAGATCTTGAAACCTGTACACCCACTTCATAGGAGAGGGATAGTAGATGTAGGCAACTTAGAGAAGAGAAAAAGATTTTTTGAAAAGATGAATGAGCCCCCAGAAGATCAAGTAATGATCTATGACAGTCTTTCTGGTCCTGCTGCTGACCTCCAGACTCTGCTTCTGTGATACGAGTTAATCTTCCCTGGTTGATGAGACTCCCAGGGAGGGGACTTATGACAATTGTGCTCCTTTTGGAGAATCTATCTTTAGGCAAATAAGGAAAATTCAGAGAAGCCTCCCTCCCTTTTGCCAAATTTGCTGTTCTCCCAGTGCTTTCAGTTTGAATTAATCAGCATACCAAAGGGGCACAGTTTGGTGTAGCATTTCTTGCACTCCTTCACCTCAAAGTCATGAACAAATTTCTCCTATGTTTATTTTCTCTCTATTGTTGTTTTGTAGGTATATATTTTTAATTTATAGAAATGTATTATTTATTCTATTACTATTTTCATGAGCTTCTCTAATTTTAGTACTTACTCATGTTATTATGCACATGTCTGTCTCATTGCTCTGATTGTTTACTACTTTAGGAAGTGCCTCCACCGGTAAGAAGTATTTACCAGTGAGAGAGTGTCTGTGTACTCATAGTAGACTATAATTTTTTTTTTTTTTCAGCTCTACAAACATCTATCTCTAGTGGACTAGATGAAGCCCTGCATATACTGTTACAGTGTTATTCTCACAGCCCTTGTAAAAGAAGTAAAAAGCCTTAGACACCTATCCCTTTCTACCTATAACACTCAGAGCTAGGCCAATACTATTTTTAAAACTAGCATAAATGATTTTATGATCTCCTTCATTCCTAATTCTATCACTCACCAGAAGAATCCGCACATTCCTAGGGTACTGTCTCATATCTTGCCTTTCAATTTCCACTTGTCTCCTTCCATCCTTTCTTCTGTCCCCATCTTACCTACTCCTCATTTATGGAAATTTCCCTTCCCCCTTTCAAAAACAATTATTTTAAGAAAAAAACAATTGGACAACAGCAGAAAGCCCCATATCCTCATCCCCTTCTCTAAGCATTTACTTTCTTGAACCAGCCAAAACTTTAATATCTTCTTGAGATACTAATTTTCTTGTCCTTTTTAAAGAGTGGGCAATTTTTTATCCTGTAATCATGAACGTAGATGCAAGCAAGTGGTCTTTCTTGCTTCACAGTTCTGATACCAGAAAGGGTGATCCAGACCCCAAGAGAGGACTCTTGGCTCTTGCACAGGAAGGAATTCAGGGCGAGTCCATAGAGTAAAGTGAAAGTAAGTTTACTAAGAAAGGAAAGAAATAAAGAATGGCTACTCCATAGGCAGAACAGACCCAAGGGCTGCTTGTTGGCTATTTGTATGGTTATTTCTGGATCATATGCTAAACAAGGGGTGGATTATTTGTGAGTTTTCCAGGACAATTCAAGGAACTAAGGGTTCCTCCCCTTTTTTAGACCAAATAGGGTAACTTCCAGATGTTGTCATGGCATCTGTAAACTGTCATGGCACTGGTCAGAGTGTCTTTCCACATGCTAATGTATTATAATTCACATATAATGAGTAGTGAAGACCACGACAGGTCACTTCTGTCGCCATCTTAGTTTTAGTGCGATTTGGCTGCTTATTTACCACATGCTGTTTTATCCACAAGGTCTTTGTGACCTATGTCTTGTGCCGATTTCCTGTCTTATCCTGTGATTTAGAATGCCTATCCTTCTGGAAATGCAGCCCAGTATATCTCGGCCTTATTTTAATCACCACCTATTCAAGATGGAGTAGCTCTGGTTCAAACGTCTCTTGCATTTCTACTTCCAAACTGTCCTCTCTTCCTCTTTCACAAATACTCCAAGCACTGAAATTTTGCTCATAAAACTATGTAACTACTGCCAATTCTTTTTAGTGATCTGTGCACATTCAGGTCATCTCTCTTTTCTATCCACAGTTTTATCTCGTGTCTTAGTATCATATTCTACAATATTACAACAATCTTAATTTCTGAGATTCCTGTATTCATATTGAGGGCCACACCAACATCTTGGCTCATGTTTATTTGAACTTCTTTCCTCCAATATTCTTGTCCTATTCTTGTCCTTATTCTTGTCTTCATACCTATTTTAGCCAGTTTCCCACTGAACATATCCCTAGATCCTGCTGTTATCAATATTTATAACCCTTCCATGTACTCAATTTCAATGATCCCCTTACCAGTTCAGCACATTCTTTCTTATAGCTAACTCTTTCAGGTACAAGACTCCAACAGTCTTTCAACCACAATGGACTTCCAATCCAATAATCTTAAAGCCTCGTCATTGACTTAACTCCCTCCTTATTGAGAAAAGTTCCATAGTCCAACATTGTAACCACTCCCTAACACGTATCTTTAATTCTTTCTCAGCTTTCTCACTTTCTTGTAACTTCAACCTGATTAAATTTTATTCTCGCCTTGCAAATTTTATTCATCCTCTGCCTGAGAGTCTTAGAATGCTCTTCCATTAGATATCTATAAGCATTGCTCTTTTGTTTCTATAAGACTTTGTAAAATGTTATTTCCGTAAGATCTTCTTATTCCATTTTTTAAATAAGGCAGTACTCCTTCCTTCTCGAGTTTTCTATTATCTCTGTCTCCTTGTTCTGCTGTATTTTCCTCCACAAAAGTTAATAACAAAATAAAAGTTATTACTTTCTAAAATGCTACGTGTCTTACATATTTATTTTCTTTATTAGTTATTCTTTGTTTTCTACACTCTCACACACAGGATAGAATATGAGCTGCAGATCCCCTTGTATATGTATATTTTTTTTTCACTGAGGTATTTTCAGTTTCTAGAACAATTCTTGGTTCATAGAAGCAACTTAATGAATATTTTTAAAATGTGTTAAATGAATGAATGAACAAAAACAAATTGCCTCCAGTAACTGTTGCTTGCAGCACAGGTAGCCATAACACGAGCACAATTGTGCCTTTCTGTTTTCCAAGGTTGAAATAACTCCTAAATGAAATAGTTTGTACTAAAATCCCAATAAAATATGTAAAATCTATAGTTCTTTTCCCAACTATTTTGCCTTAGGAACAATTTTATTTCATTTGATGATTAACTGTGAAAATGTATTTTCTCCAGAATGTTCTGTATGTTGGACTTTTATCAAAATGTTATTACCACATACACATTTATTATAAATAGAGTAGAGAGACTGAACAAGAAAACTTGTGACTCCAGATCTTCAATTTTCTATAAAAGGAATGGATAATGAGATGAAATAATACCATGTATTCGCAGATTACTTTAGAAAAGCAGAGATAATTTTGTGAAATAAAATTTATGTATGTTCTTTCCTAGGTAATATGATTTGCTATTATTGCCCTATTGAGGTTTTAATAAGCTCTTGGAAGGAAAGAAAGTTTGTTTTTAAATTAAAAAGAGTGCTATTTGTCTATGTTCTACAGCAAGGTACTCTGCTGCAGCAATTCATTTTGTTACACAATGTTCACCACAATACAAACCACTATTACAGATATAATACCCAGATGATACAAGGCCCAGTAAACCAGGAGGTTTAATATTTTTGATCCCATGCTTGTCAATTTCTGCTTCATCTATTCACCTATTATGTGGTGTATCTATGTGTAATTGTATAGCTGGTAGTGTTTTGATTTAGGTTTAATATAATTTCATATTAATTTTGTAAATTTCTCTCCTGATTGCTAATTAAAACATGCCAGTGATTATCCTGAAAGATATTAAGTCAGCATGAGGTGATCAAATATTTCTTTGGAAACTCAAAATATTCATTTGTGCTAACCTAGGTGACTCAGGTACCATCATATTTATTATTTTCTTATCAGTACTAAAAATCTTTATAGCATGTGAAAAAAATCATATACAGTTTCTAAAACTTTTGCAGATGTTCATCTTTCTGGCAGCAGTTTCTTCCTGCACAAATTGAAAATGCTATTTAATATTAAAAGGCAATATAAAAAGACTACAAAAATAATGTTCTCTTAATGATATAGAAGGGAAAGCTTGTAGTGTTTTTATCAAGTCTCATTTTACTCCTTGGTTACTAAATGTAGCTAAGATGCCAAATTTATTTATATACTGTAAAAACAAAATATTAACACACTTTTTCCCCATAAAGATGGATTATTTCTAGGTATTAAAATTTCTAGGCATCAAGTTCAGGATACTTAAGTATCGTTTGAAGTAAATAGACATCTTTGGAAAATAGACAAATCAAATTTATAATTTTCTCTGAGCTTCAAGAAAAATTTAATTTTGGTAATCTCAGACTAAATAAATTGATATTGTTACAAGAATTGAAGAATTGTGTCAAATTTAACTTACAGTTCTGTTGATCATTGACTAATAATTCTTAAAGTATCCTTAACCATGTGGGAGGCTAAATAATAACGCTTAAAGGTCTCCAGGTTCTAGTCCCTGGAACCTGTGAATGTTACCGTAAATGACAAAGAGAGACTTAACCAGATATGATTAAGCTAAGGATCTTGAGATGGGTAGATTTTTCCGTATCATTCAGGTAGACATTGAATGCAATCACAGATGTCCTTATAAGACAAAGGCAAAGACAGATTTGAAACAGATAAGAAGGTCACATGGCTGAAGTAGATAGAAGCAGATGAGTCAGAGGGGAGCACAGTCAGAGAGAGGTGAGACTCTGCTGGCTAGATGCGAGAAGTCATGAGCCAAAGAATGCAAGTGATGCAACTTCAGAATCTGAAAATGAGAAGGAAGCATACTTCCCAAGAGCCTCTGGAGAGAGTGCGGCCCTGCTGACACTTTGATTTTAGCCCAGTGCAACTGATTTCAGGTTTCTTATCTCTAGAGTATAAAAGAACAAATGTGTGTAGTTTTAAGCCACCACATTTGTGGTAATTTGTTACAGAACCCCTTAGGTAACTAATGCAAAAAAAGTGCCTGAAACACAAGAGGAAGATATAAAAGGCATTCAAATAGGAAGAGAAGAAGTCAAATTGTCTCTGTTTGCAGATGACATGATTGTATATTTAGAAAACCCCATATTCTCAGCCCAAAAAATTCTTAAGCCGGTAGGCGACTTCAGCAAAGTCTCAGGACACAAAATCAATGTTCAAAAATCGCAAGCATTCCTATACACCAATAATAGACAAACAGAGAGCCAAATCATAAGTGAACTCCCATTCATAATTTCTACAAAGAGAATAAAATACCTAGGAATACAACTTACAAGGGATGTGAAGGACCTCTTCAAGGAGAACTATAAACCACTGCTCAAGGAAATAAGAGAGGACACAAATAAGTGGAAAAACATTCCATGCTCATGGATAGGAAGAATCAATATCATAAAAATGGCCATACTGCCCAAAGTAATTTATAGATTCAATACTATGCTCATCAAGCTACCATTGAGTTTCTTCACAGAATTAGGCAAAACTACTTTAAATTTCATATAGAACCAAAAAAGAAACCACATAGCCAAAAGAATCCTAAACAAAAAGAACAAAGCTGGAGGCATCACGCCACCTGACTTCAAACTATACTACAAGGCTACAGTAACCAAAACCACACAGTACTAGTATGAAAATGGATATACAGGCCAATGGAACAGAACGGAGGCCTCATAAATAACACCACACATCTACAACCATCTGATCTTTGACTAACCTGACAAAAGCAAGCAATGAGGAAAGGACTCCCTATTTAATAAATGGTGTTGGGAAAAGTGGCTAGCCATATACAAAAAACTGAAACTGGACCCATTCCTTACACCTTATACAAAAATTAACTCAAGATGGATTAAAAACTTAAATGTAAGACCTAAAACCATAAAATCCCTAGAAGAAAACCTAGGCAATACTATTCAGGACATAGGTATTGGCAAAGACTTCATAACTAAAACACCAAAAGCAATGGCAACAAAAGCCAAACTTGACAAACGGGATCTAATTAAACTAAAGAGCTTCTGCACAGCAAAAGAAACTGTCGTCAGAGTGAACAGGCAACCTACAGAATGGGAGAAAAATTTTGCCATCTATCCATTTGACAAAGGGCTAATATCCAGAATCTACAAATAACTTAAGCAAATTTACAAGAGAAAAACAAACCACTCCATCAAGAAGTGGGTGAAGGATGTGAACAGACACTTCTCAAAAGAAGACAAACATATGAAAAAATGCAGTCAACAAACATACAAAAAAATTCTCATCATCACTGGTCATTAGAGAAATGCAGATCAAAACCACAATGAGATATCATCTCACACCAGTTAGAATGGTGATCATTAAAAAGTCAGGAAACAACAGATGCTGGAGATGATGTGGAGAAATAGAAATGCTTTTACACTGTTGGTTGAAGTATAAATTAGTTCAATCATTGTGGAAGACCGTGTGGCAAGTCCTCAAGGATCTAAACTAGAAATACCATTTGACACAGCAATCTCATTACTGGTTATATACACAAAGGATTATAAATCATTCTACTATAAAGACACATGCACACATATCTTTTTTTTGCGCCACTGTTCACAATAGCAGACTTGGAACCAATCCAAATGTCCACCAATGATAAGCTGGATAGAGAAAATGTGGCACATATATATCGTGGAATTCTACGCAGCCATAAAAAAGGATGAGTTCATGTCCTTTGCAGAGACATGGATGAAGCTGGAAACCATTATTCTCAGCAAACTATCATAAGAACAGAAAACCAAACACTGCATGTTCTCACTCATAAGTGGATGTTGAACAATGACAGCACATGGACACAGGAAGGGGAACATCACACACGGGTCTGTCAAGGGGTGGGGGGGGCTAGGGGAGGGATAGCATTAGGAGAAATGCCTAATGTAGATGATGGGTTGATGGGTGCAGCAAACCACCATGGCATGTGTATACTTATGTAACAAACCTGCACATTCTGCACATGTATCCCAGAAATTAAATAGATGTATTTTAAAAAGTGCCTGAAACAGTAGATTTCAGTGAGTAATCAACTGGAACAGGAAGACTAAGTCTGTAATCATAAACAACAGGTGATATGAATACAGATCCATTTTGAGTCTAAATACATGACATAAATTTGAGGAAAAATGTTTTATTGTTAGGATGTTATGAAATAGAATATAAATATAAAATTTAAACTTTAAAATTTATGATAATTGTATATGTTCCTGTAAGTTCCTTCTTACATCATATGCACCGTTTTTTTTTTTTTTTTTTTTGAGACGAAGTCTTGCTCTGTTACCAGTGCAGTGGTGAGATCTCGGCTCACTACAAGCTCCGCCTCCTGGGTTCACGCCATTCTCCTGCCTCAGCCTCCCGAGTAGCTGGGACTACAGGTGCTCACCACCATGCCTGGCTCATTTTTTTGTATTTTTAGTAGACGAGTTTTCACCTTGTTAGCCAGGATGGTCTCAATCTCCTGACCTTGTGATCCGCCTGCCTCGGTCTCCCAAAGTGCTGAGATTACAGGCGTGAGCCACCGTGGCCTGGCCAATATGCACCTTTTAAATGCAATTCTATTTCAACTCTATGTTCTCTTTGCCTGTTAAGGAGACCTCAATTTTCTTTGGAGCCTATTTCCTAAATTAGATAAATATTATTATATGAGAGAGGATATGATTTTAGTGATGACAGCAGTAAAATAAATATGTAATCATTACTTTCCTACACAAGCAGGACACTTTCCATCAATAAATATATTTATTTTTAATGCCACTAGGAAAGACAGCAGCTAGACATTACTGAAGTTTCTCAGTTTGGGGCCCTACTGTCCTATATTCATAGTGTCCATTCCATACCAACTCTTGATGTTACATATTTTGGGTACCTGCCAATGGCTGGGCTTTCTGAAACTTGGAATTTTCTTTTTCTATCTGGGTAGACTTGTGAAGGCAACTACCATATTCCTTATGATGCAAATAATACCAAATGTATTTTTTAAAACTCTCTATGCAATTGACTTCTTATAATTTGTATTTGCCCATTTTTTTTTGCATGCGTGTGTTACATTTAGTTGCTGTAAAATGTAAGTGATACTTAGTTTTTCTACTGCAGTATGGAGAGTTTTGCAGAATGACTTTCAGTTTTCAAAAGCCAAATTTTACTACAGAAGGCATTGTAATGACTTTAATTATGATTTAAATACTTTAGAATTATTTCTAATGGTTGTGGGTATTTCAGAGTAAATAGCAGGAAGTATGTGTAGAATCCTCATGTTGGATAAAGATGATCGTTTTAAATGCTTAGTAATAATCAATAAAAATTATATACATATATATGGGGGGATAAATTGCCCAGAATTAAAAATAATTTCTTTATCTACCTTATGTTTTCAAGACAATTTTAATAAATTTTTAATGTTACAAATTATCTTCACTTCCATTCAATAAATTCATAATTTTATTGTGAAAGGTTCCATTTGTAAGTCTATTTCAGTATCTGAATGTAAAACTACAAGGCATTTACGACTATTTGTTCAACAGAAGAGAAGAATACCCGGAGTACCTGTCCTCATGGTGCTTGCACTCTATTCAGGCTAGAGAAACAAGAAAGAAACAAATGCACTCCCTAACAGAAGGATCTAGTAAGCTCCAGACTAAAAAATTTAAGGCACAACTTAAAGGGAGCTCAAAGACTTAAATTCTCTCCAAAATTACATTATAATCTTTTGCTTGAGAACATAGACTTGAGGCTGTCAAAATCAACCTCTTATGAAGTAAAATATAGTCATGTGACTTGGTTTCATTCACTAAAGAGTGAGCAGAAATTATGTATGTAATCTTCTAACCTAGCCCTTAAAAAAGTGAACAAAACTAAAGCCTACCATACTCTTGTTTTCATCCTCCTTTTTTCACTAGCAAGGATGGAGAGGACCCCAGTAAGCTTGGAAACCACATATTGAAAATGGTGTCATGGTTCCACTCAGCCTAATACTCTGAGCAAAGATATGCAGGAGCGTCAAACTGGCATGGTCATCACAGAGTGAACAAAATATAAATGTCTACTGTGTTTGAGGCACTTACATATCAAGTATGTTTGATGTATCATTGCAGTTACCCAAGGTAGAGGGAGTGGTATTTTATACAGGGTAGTTAAAGAAGTCTCTCTAATAAAGATAGGCTGAGAGAACTTAATGAAGGGAGAGACTCACTTCTGTGTCTATAAAAAGCAGTGTTAACTGCCAGAGGGAGAAATTATTGCAAAGAAGTGGAGGCAGGAGTATTTCTGAGAAAGCACAGGGAGGCTAAGATTACTGGAACACTAGACCCAGGTGGGAGAACGTGAGGTCAGAAAAGTACCATGTGGCCATATCATATTTAGCCTTGAAGGCTGTGATAAACCTTTAGGATTTTATTCTGCATAAGAAGGAAAGGCAGAGAAATAATACAATCTAATTCTATTTAGAAAATCATGAGTCCTATGTTGATAATTAAATGTAGGCAGGTGCATGAGCAATTTAAAGACCATTATGATATTCTAATATAAGAACTTAATGTTATAATTTTCTTTCTGAACTCCACTTTAGTTGCATCCCATAAACCTTGACATTTTTATTTTTCATTTAGTATAATCACAAAAGCAGTATCCTTTGAGACTTTTTCTTAGGTGTAGGCACTACATAGGGATTTGTTGATTAATTGCTAAGTATCTAAGGGGATATGACAGACGCCTTTATGTCACTGATTTTGGTTTAATCTATAGTTACCTGAGGATGCCCTTTGTATGATATCTATTCCTTTAAATTGTTTAAGATTTGTTTTGTGGCCCAGAACATGGTCAACCTTGGTGCATATTTCATATATACTTGATAAGAAATCTTATTCTGTTGTTTAAGTGGAGTGTTGTATGAATTAAGAGTCAAGTTTATAGATAGGTTTTTCAGGTCTGGTAGTTAGGTAGATTTTTCATATCTTACCAATTTTCTGTCTATTCATTTGATCAATTACTGAAAGATGAAGGTTGAAGTCTCAACTTGGTTATGGAGATTTCTTTTTTCCTTTGTATTCTATTAGATTTGCTTCGTGTATTTTTGAAGTTTAGCATTTAAGTATATATGTTTTTAGGATTTTTAAGTTATTCTTGGAAAACTACTTTTTTATAATGTAATGTCCCTCTATATTATTAATAAAATTCCATGTTCTGAAGTCTACACCATCTTATGTTAATAGGGGCACTCTAGCTTTCTTTAAATTAGTATGTACATGGCATATTCATGAGAGGTTTGAGAAATTTGGGGCTTGCTCAAGGAAAAGATATGACCATGACATGGCAGTTTATTTCATCACCTTTGACAGGTTTGTATTTTATGTGGGATGAGAGGGGGGATCTCTTATGACAGAACAGAAGTCTATCCAGAGGTTTAAGTGGAGTTGCTACAGAAAGGGAGGAGGGCTGGGGAATTTTCCTAGGGGGAAGGGGTATCAAAGATGGGACTTATGTATACAGGTGATGTGGCTTAGCCACATCCAGAGGGCAGCAGTGGTTTGGGGGTCTTTATGGCCTAGGCCTTATCTATTGCTGGCAGATGTGGCATGAGGTTTTACAAAGTATGCAAAATAAGCAGGCTCTAAATAGCTAAAAATTAGCTTGTTTGGGCTATTTTAAAAATAATTGGATGTGTAAATATTTGTGTTTGGCACTGGCAGGCTCTTGAGCTAATGGGTTGCAGCCTGCAGTGAAGAAATAAACAACCTAGTGGCCAATGTTCAGAGGCCATTATTTTGCCACATTTATATAACAATCCATCCCTGGTTCTATGTTTTTTTATAATCTAAATTGTATTTTGTTTTGTAGGGCTTAGATGGAGCCAGTGACAAAGCATTTTCATAACCCAGAATTCCATAGAAGATGAGACACAAACTAGGATTTCAAAAGTATTCACAGCCAGTCTGTTCACCTAATGGAGGCAGAATAGATTAGAAACAGAAATGACTTTTTGATTTGTTCCATCTGTTTAGTCAGCAGACTGATATGATAGTTCTGGTGCATGTCATTAGCTATCTATAAAAGTTGGTGATTGTTGTGTACTCATATGCAGCAAGATGTGTTAACAAGTACCCAGATCCTTTCTCATTTTGTTATTGGGTTAGATCCTTAAGGACAGACTAGGCCTCCGAGTGAGAGAGAAGATGCATGTTTTCTCCTCCAGAGGAGAGTTGGTTTCTCCTTCTTAATCATTTTGTCTGTTTTGTTTTTATTGCCTTGTGGTGGATGCCAAGCAAAAAGAGGGTAGATTTTCCCAGTCCCAATTGTGGTGACACCATGTTGCTCTTTTCTCTAGAGGGCAAGAGTCCTCTTCTCCAGGGTCCTCCCCTCTACTTCATCTTCTCTAGGAGTTTGGGTTCTGTTCTTCTCTCTGGTTGGCATCCTGGTGAAAAGCTTCTGTGAGCAGGGCCCAGCACATGTCTCTTGGTTTGTAGCATTCCTTCAGTAGGATAGCCACTTCCTTTGGAGTATTGAGAAAAGGAGGAATATAAACTTCCCTAACTTCATCTTTTAAATAATGCATTTCTCAGCTCAGTCCAAGGCTTTTGGTCTCAATATACTCCCCAGAAAGCAACTAGAATGACACCATCTCCAGTAGTAGATCGAAGTAAGACAGCAGCATCAGCATGCTATCTGCTTACAAATGTGTGCCACTCCAGCTGCACTTAAGAAACCAACCCTTGTCTTTCATCTATTTTTTGTAGGTTCATTTACCTGCCACTGTAGTCCCCAAGGAAAGGACTCCTCTCATTTCAGCCAAATTCAGCAAATTGCCAGCCTAGCCAAAGGAGCACCTCCTGATGTACCTTGTTCCTGTGTCTGAGATGTCCCACCCTTTGTCCAGAGGCGTGTATGCCTCCTTTTCTATTCAGGCTCATAAGTGTCTGTTGCCTGCCAAATGAGGAATCCATGAAACAAAGTACACAGTGGGCAGTTTGAATTACTACAAAAAGCAGAGGTAAGAACAACAAGAAAATGAAATGTTGATGAAATTGGATAAATATATGAAATAACATTCTAGTAACAATAGTGATTAACATATAATAATAAGATTTCCTTGTAGGAAGTTTGTCAGGAAATTGTAGAAAGATTAATTTTTTATAGTAGTTTAATCAAATTACCTTAAAAATTCCCTACGACAGTTACTCTAGCAATTTGCAAACAATTTATATCAAACTTTGAATTATGTCATTAGTTAATAATTACAAAATAAGCAATTGTAAATAACACACACTGAAAAAGGGTGTGATTATTATCTCCAATTTATTGATTTCTTTAAAATGTTGGCACTGTAGTTCTTTCTTTAGCCTTTTCTTCTTATGTTTGTACTACCTTATCATTTTATAATAAACAAGCATTTCTTTTAAGATTGAAAAATTCAGAGATACAAAATTTGAAGTAATCACACCTTATTAACTTAAAAATATACTATATATAAAAAACAATACACAAAAATTATTAAAACGGATAAATTTAGTAAAGTTACAGGATACAAAATCAACAAACAAAAATAAGTACCAGTCCTGTATACTAACAGCAATCTATATGAAAAAGAATCAGGAAAGAAATCTCAATTACAATAGTTACAAAAATACTTAGAAATAAGTATGGCTAAAGAAGTAAAATATATTTATAAGAAAAAACTAGAAAACACTGATGAAAATAATTTAAGAGAACACACACACAAAATGGAAAAATATCCTGTGTTCAAAGGTTTAAAGAATTAATATTGTTAAAATGTTTATACTCCCCAAAGCTACCTCCAGATTCAATGCAATCCCTATCAAAATACTAATGACATTCTTCACAGAAATTTAAAATAAAATCTTAAAATTTGTAAAGAATCACATAAGATCTCAAACAGCTAAAGTAATCCTGAGCAAAAAGAACAAAGCTGGAGGTATCACACCATCTGATTTCAAATTACACTACAAAGCTATAGTAGTTAAAATCACATGGTACTGGAATAAGAAAAAAAATAAACTAATGAAATAGAATAGAGAACCCAGAAATATATTTATGCACTTACAGTAAACTCATTTTTGACAAAGGTGCCAACAACATACCTTGGAGAAAGGACAGCCTCTTTAATAAATGGTGATAGGACAACCATATACTCCTATGGCAAAGAATGAAACTAGATCCATATTTTTCACTGTATTAAAAATCAACTGAAATCAATTAAAGATTTTAATGTAAGACATAATCCTAGGCTGGGTGTGGTGGCTCACGCCTGTAATCCCAGCACTTTGGGAGGCCGAGGTAGGCGGATCACGAGGTCAGGAGATCCAGACCACGGTGAAACCCTGTCTCTATTAAAAATACAAAAAATTAGCCGGGCATGGTGGCAGGCACCTGTAGTCCCAGCTACTCGGAGAGGCTGAGGCAGGAGAATGGCGTGAACCCGGGAGGCGGAGCTTGCAGTGAGCCGAGATTGCGCCACTGCACTCCAGCCTGGGCGACAGAGCGAGACTCTGTCTCAAAAAAAAAAAAAAAAAAAAAAGAAAAAAGCATAATCCTTGAAAACTACCGGAAGTAAACATTGAGAAAACACTACAGGACATTGATTGATCTGGGCAAAGATTTTTGGGAAAAGTTCTCAAAAGCACAAACGAAAAAAGCAAAAATAGACAAATAGGGTTATATCAAGTTAAAAAGCTTCTGAACATAAAAGAAACAATTAACAAAGTGAAAAGACAACCTAGAGAATGGGAGAAAATATTAGAAACTACCTATTTGAAAAGAGATTAATAAACAGAATATAAAAGGAACTCAGGCAACTCAATAGCAAAACAACCGAATAACCCAATTAAAAAATGGGCAAGGGACATAAACAGACATTTCTCAAATGAAGGCATCCAAATAGCCAACAGGTAAATGGAAAAATGCTCAGCATTATTTATCGTCAGGGAAATTCAAATCTAAACCACAATGTGATATCATCTTATCTCAGTTAGAATGGCTATTGTCAAAAAGACTTTTTAAATGACAAATGCTGGCAAGGATGTGAAGAAGAAACAGCAATGCTCTTACACTCTTGGTGGGAATGTAAGTGAAAGAGCTACTATGGAAAACAGTATAGAGGTTTCTCAAAAGACTAAAAATAGAACTACTATGTGATCCAGAAATCCCATTCCTGGGTATATATCCAAAAGAAAGGAAATCAATGTATTATAGATGGTTGCTCTCCCCTGTGTATTGCAGCACTATTCACAATAGTCAAAATATGGAATTGAACTAAGTGTCCATCAATAAATGAATGGATAAAGAACATGCAGTATATATACAAAATTTAATTTTATTCAGCTATAAAAAATAAAATTCTGTCCTTTGCAGCAATATTGATGGAACTGGAGGACATCATGTTACGTGAAATAAGATAAGCTCAGAAAGACAAATATCTCATGCTGTCACTCATATGTGGGAGCTAAAAATAGTAGATCTCATGGAGGCGGAGAGTAGAATGGTGGCTACCAGAAGCTGCGAGAGGAAAGGGGGATAAAGAGAAGTTGGTTACTGGGTACAAAAATATACTTAGATGACATAAATATGTTCTAGTATTCAACACTACAGTTGGAAAATTATAGTTAGTAAAAATTTATTGTATATTTAAAAGCAGCTAGAAGAATTGTAATGTTCCCAACACACAGAAAAGATAAATGTTTGAGGTGATGCATATCCCAATTACCCTTATTTCATCATTATACATTGTATACACATATAAAAATAGTACGTGTAACACCAATATGTACAACTATGATATATCCATTAAAAATAAAGTAAAATACAGAGATGCACACACACACACACACACATATATATATAATATATTATGTATTGTTTGAGTATTTTCCCCAAAGAATGTACTTTTACTTAAAAGGGTAAGTAAAGTAAATTTTATACAAGTTCTCTTGAATTTAATAAATCCTTTGCAAATGTGAATCTTCAACCAAAGTTAGTAAAACTTTATACCATACTTGCTTTGTACCAGGAACCATTATAAGTATTTAATATTTACAACAACCCTGTGATGTAGATACTATTTTTTTCCTGTTACACAGATGATTAAATGGAGGCATAGAGAATTAGAATAACTTGCCCAGTCATGCAGTTACTGAACACTAGTTATGTCTTAGAAGCCAAATTTGGGAATTTATGGTTTTATTCCACTCTTCCAAACTATCTCCCTATAACAAACATATCGATTGGAAACATTTCTATTATTATTTAGAAATTTATAGAATAATTTCATATAAATGACATCTTTTAATTCTTACTACTACATTACTTTATTCACTCTAAAATAAAAATGTGATTTTGAATGTCTACTATTGCTACTTAATGTGCTGTTGCTCCAGAGTATTAAAATCTACTGGTAATAGCCATACAACCTTGCAGATATTTGAGGTATTCGCAATATTATAAACCATATTCAGAATATTCTGAAGGCAAATAGCATTTTCCCCACTTTATAGATAAGAAGCCTGAGTCTCAGAGTGCTTAGAAAACTTTTCTGAAATCATACAGACTATTAAGTGGGATTGCTGAGATTTGAACTGAGTATTTGTGAAACTGGTTTCAGACTTTGCACTGTATCTCAAAATTATCCACGTTTCTATCCTTTTTAAAAGATACTCCATTAAAGATTTTCATTGTTCATCAGTGCTCTCAGAACTTGCTCAAGGAAAAACATAACTGTAATAATCAAATATAAATTCCAGGAATAATCATCTCCTTTATATCGTCCTCTCTCTTCCCTCCACCATAAAGATGTGGTCCAGAATGTATTACATACATAGCAATTTAAAAATTATGCTATATTTCCTCACCTTTACTCCAATTTCACTTTAAGGTAATGCTGATGCATTCTGCAGGTGCAGATATCATATTACATGTTTAGTAGTGAGAACTAATCTCTACCTAAAGGTAAATCCTTGAGAAGTTGTTGATAATGTGTTTTTTATTATCATCACTTTTGTGATAAGTATTTGAATCTTGAACATTTTAGAATTTGCTTCCAACTTGGTGTTTTATTTATTCGTTTGTAAAATTACATGCCACTCAGAGCATAAAAAGAATGATTAAATATCAATTTGAGCCAGTTCTAGCTAGTGGTGCATCCTTCCATCACAGTGTGCAACCATGTGCAACTATGACTCTTGGGTAAGAGCTACCAGAGAACATTTGATGATTGAATTTGTGCTTATCAGACTGAAGTTTGAAAAATTTAGTGCCAGTAGATTGATTTTTTTTTCCAAAAAGCACATGTAGATATATTAGAGGCCAAGTTGGAACCAAACACATTAAAAAATAGCTTTAGAGGCAAAACTCACTATTTACAGGTCATAAAACATCTGGTTCTTTAAAATCTTAAGCAAATGCCTTGATATATATGAAATTTGTACAAGTGAAATATGTGCATTTATATATGTGCTAATTTTCTTCTCAACATACTGTGCTGTTTCACTGTATTAAAAGAAGAAGAAAGAGAAAGAAAGAGAGAGAAAAAGAGAGAAAGAGAAAGAGAGGGAGGGACAAAGGAAGGAAGGAAGGAAGGAAGGAAGGAAGGAAGGAGGGCAGGAAGGAAGGAAAAAAAAGAGAGATAGAAAGAGAAGTCACAGCTAGATGTCCAAAAAATAAAGTCAGGGAAAATATTCATAATTTGGATTTTCACAGATAAAGAAGAACTGAATTCCTGATTACTTTCTTTCTTTCCTTTTTTTTTCTTTATTTTTTGAGACGGAGTCTCTCTTTGTCGCCCAGGCTGGAGTGCAGTGGTGCAATCACGGCTCACTGCAAGCTCTGCCTCCCGGGTTCATGCCATTCTCTTGCCTTAGCCTCCCTAGTAGCTGGGACTACAGGTTCCCGCCACCACGCCTGGCTAATTTTTTTTGTATTTTTAATAAGAGACAGGGTTTCACCATGTTAGCCAGGATGGTCTCAATCTCCTGACCTCGTGATCTGCCTACCTTGGCCTCCCAAAGTGCTGGGATTACAGGCGTGAGCCACCACACCGGGCCTCCTAATAAATTTCTAGTGCAACATAATGAAGTTAAAAATATGAATTCAAAAGACAAACTACCCAATTATTAAGCCCTGCTCAACTACTTACTAGCTATATAATTTGGAGAATATTCTCTTTACCATTCTGTAAAATGAACCTAGTAAATATTTCTACCTTATATTTTAATAAAGATTAATGAAGATATATGTAAAAGGCACTTTTACACTTCTTGGCATATAATTAACAGTATATAATTATTTTCTTTGGTAACTGTCTTTTGTCATGTGGCTTGAAGCTACAAATTCTACCCTAAATTTTCATGGCTCACAGTTATTTGGGAAAAAGAAAAATATATATGTGATTCTTTAAAATAAACAAGTCAACAATATAAGGTACCACTGCTTTTATTCAACATTGTACAGTAGATATGAGCCAGTAGAGTAAGACAAAAAAAAATTAAAGATGTATAAGAATTGCAAAGAAACAAACTGATTCACAGGTGATACAGATTTAAAGTCAATATTACATATTCAACTCCAAATATATGTATCAATATACGCAGTTAGAAATTTAAATACATCTTAAAGAAGTATTATTTATAATAAATAAAATTTAAGGTGTACAGGAATAAGCCTAACATATTTTCCAGACCTATTGCACATAATTAGAAAAATTTTTGAAAGACGTTTATGGAAACCTAAATATTCACGAATGTGAAGAGGAAATACTAAAAATATGTCAATTCTATTCAAATATAGTATAAGATGAAAGCGTTTCCAAACAAAAATCCAAAGTATTTTGTGAGACACTTTTCAAGTTTATTGTAATATTTATATATGTAGAAAAGACCTCAAAATAGCTAACACATTCTTGAAGGGGAGGGATTTCATAGGTACTTTACTAAAAATCAACTTACTTAAACATGTTACTAACTGTTAAAGATGATCAAAAAATGTTTTGCTTTTGATATGGGAAGAACAGGAATGTAAATTCACTTTATTGCCCTGAGGATATCTATGTTCAGCTCTCACAGGATTCTTCATCACTTTGGTACATTCAAATAATGAAAACATGTTAATTGGACTTGGTAAACAGAAATTAGTAGACAGATTAGATGCCTATATATGGACCAAAGTGTGGATTGTTTGAAGTGAAACAGTCTGGGGCATGCGGTAAGAACAGAGTCGCCATGCATTACACTCTCTCTCATAAGAAAGCTTTTGGTGAGCCTTAGATTTTGGAGATACATTACTCCAAACTAAGGGATACTCTTTCAACCTACTTATCATGTAACTAAAAAGTGGGACCCAGAGTAAAAGAGGCCTCTGTAGAAAGTTTAGTTTTCAGTACAAGATGTCTTCTATCTGTGCCATACATTCCAGGAAACTGATGGTGTCAGAGATATCACAATTGTAAAAGATGCTGTGTACGTATGTCTCTGGTAATCCCAATAGCAGAGTTCCAGGAAGGTTATAGAGAAACGAAGTGCCATCTGTGACAGACCCCTGGTGTGCTACTGGGTATTAGTAGACTGAGTTCCTAAACATGGGACCTGCATTCACCATGTTGAGTAGGGTATTAATTTATCTACTGCAAAAAGCCACAAGAACAAAGAAGGAATTCGTTGTTCAATGGAAATGGCATGATGAGAATTGGACTTGAGTAGTTCAAGATGGTGTGTGCAAAATTACATGATTAGGTGGCCTGGACTTTTGTGATGTTTATTCATACCGTATTAACATCTCTCCTTCAACTCATAACTATGATTTATTGGAACTTTTCTCCACCTGGCCAGCTTCCTAGATGGCCGTATTCTATGGCTAGCTAAAAACAGATGTCTGCTGAACTTTAGTTAGGAGTGGTCCTAAAGGACAGTGTGGAAAGAAACTGCTCCCAGCACAACTGTGAACAATATATTTATTATTAAATTCATAGTGATTAAGAACTGCTCTGGAGTATGGCTAATGTTGAATACATTGACTGGGTTTTTCAGGGGCAAAAAAAAAAAACGATGAAGGAGGGCAAGCAAATTCTGGGAAAGAGACATCTGGAAAGAGGCATCTGGAAAGAGGCATCTATAGGTATTGCAGAGTTCCACTATTTTTACCCATAAAATTGCATCCATCAAACCACAGAGGGAGCACTCAAGAGCCAATTGGAAAGGGTGATGCACCCTCCTTCTTTGGTCACACCAGTGATTGCATGATGGGCCTATGAAAGTTGTGGCCATGGCAGCAGTGATGGAGGCTTTACATGGGCCCAGTGGTCTCATCTAGACTGTCAAACTACTCCAACTACTCAGTGTCCAACCACCCAGCAGCAGAGACTGATTCTGAGAAGCACCATCATTCAGAATGACTATCCTGCTTCTTTAAGGTAAGAAGATTATATCTGACTCCTTCTAGAGATTTTTCCTTTATAGCTAATACAGTTGTGAGTTTGCCCTCCATTGCCACAGTACTTGTGTTGGCACTTTTATTTAAGGGCTTACATATGCCCCATGTATTGCTGTGATATACCATATAAAATTGCCTCAGGTTAAACTTCGTAGTTCAGCAAAGAAGGTTCAACATAGATGAATGATGATAGAATCCAGAAGAATGAGGAACTGGACTTAAAAACATGGTGGTATAGACTGGTAATGTTCAACTAAAACTTAATAGCCTATAGGCAGGGGTGCTGACCTCTAGGACGGAGGTATATGAACTGAATCAATAGCTAATATATGGTCATATATTACCAAAATCTGTAGGACATTGAGCCAAAAGCCAAAGGGAAATGTATGATTAGGCCTTTTCTCTATCATTCCTGCTAACCCATGTGCAGATTTTTGCTTCAAAACTGTAGGCTCCATTTGATTAAAAATCTTGGTCCAGTGGCTCAGTAGGCAAATAAAACCAAACCTAAACAATTATTTTATGTGTATAAGTAATTGATAATTGTCCATGATAAGCATGAAAAGTTACTCTTGGGACTATAAAATGAGGCTGGGTATGTGTGTGGAGTTCACTTGGCCTGTTCCCTGGACTACTTCCCTGACTGATGATAGCTGCAACAGGACAATTTTAGCAACCACATTGCAACAAGAGCAAGTTAACCAAAGTCTCAAACTCTTTGGGGAGAGTGACATGGGTCATATCACAAAGCAATCAGCCTTGACTAGCCAGAATTCTAATAAAGCACAAATGAAATCTAGAATTAGTGATAAAGGAGAGAGGTGATGAATAGCAGTTATGTCCTCAAGGTGAGTGACTGGAGCATAGAATGTTGCTTGTTTTGCAAAGTGTCTTGTATCTTTGTAAACAAATAATGTGCCTTGCCACCCCTGATGATATATTGGGTTTCACAGAAGGCATGAGTAAATCTGAATGATGCAAAAAGTAAACTGTATTGGATACCTGTTGTGTGTGTGCTGCTTTCTTCAGATTATTTTCCTTTGTTGTTATTTTAGTCACTGCTATAACAAATAATTTTCAGAGATTCAATTTCTTCCTGATTTAGTTGGGAGGGTGTATTTGTTGAGGAATTTATCCATTTCTTCTAGATTTTCTAGTTTATTTGCATAGAGGTGTTTGTAGTATTCTCTGATGGTAGATTGTATTTCTGTGGGATCAGTGGTGATATCCCCTTTTTCATTTTTTATTGCATCTATTTGATTCTTCTCTCTTTTCTTCTTTATTAGTCTTGCTAGCGGTCTATCAATTTTGTTGATCTTTTCAAAAAACCAGCTCCTGGATTCGTTACTTTTTTGAAGGGTTTTTTGTGTCTCTATTTCCTTCAGTTCTGCTCTGATTTTAGTTATTTCTAGCCTTCTGCTAGCTTTTGAATGTGTTTGCTCTTGCTTTTCTAGTTCTTTTAATTGTGATGTTAGAGTGTCAATTTTAGATCTTTCCTGCTTTCTCTTGTGGGCATTTAGTGCTATAAATTTCCCTCTACACACTGCTTTGAACGTGTCCCAGAGATTCTGGTATGTTGTGTCTTTGTTCTCGTTGGTTTCGAAGAACATATTTATTTCTGCCTTCATTTCATTATGTACCCAATAGTCATTCAGGAGCAGGTTGTTCAGTTTCCATGTAGTTGAGCAGTTTTGAGTGAGTTTCTTAATCCTGAGTTCTAGTTTGATTGCACTGTGGTCTGAGAGACAGTTTGTTATAATTTCTGTTCTTTTACATTTGCTGAGGAGAGCTTTCCTTCCAACTATGTGGTCAATTTTGGAATAGGTGTGGTGTGGTACTGAAAAAAATGTATATTCTGTTGATTTGGGGTGGAGAGTTCTGTAGATGTCTATTAGGTCAGATGACATGATTGTATATCTAGAAAACCCCATTGTCTCAGCCCAAAATCTCCTTAAGCTGATTAGCAACTTCAGCAAAGTCTCAGGATACAAAATCAATGTACAAAAATCACAAGCATTCTTGTACACCAATAACAGACAAACATAGAGCCAAATCATGAGTGAACTCCCATTCACAATTGCTTCAAAGAGAATAAAATACCTAGGAATCCAACTTACAAGGGATGTGAAGGACCTCTTCAAGGAGAACTACAAACCACTGCTCAATGAAATAAAAGAGGATACAAACAAATGGAAGAACATTCCATGCTCATGGGTTGGAAGAATCAATATCATGAAAATGGCCATACTGCCCAAGGTAATTTATAGATTCAATGCCATCTCCATCAAGCTACCAATGACTTTCTTCACAGAATTGGAAAAAACTACTTTAAAGTTCATATGGAACCAAAAAAGAGCCCACATTGCCAAGTCAATCCTAAGCCAAAAGAACAAAGCTGGAGGCATCACGCTACCTGACTTCAAACTATACTACAAGGCTACAGTAACCAGAACAGCATGGTACTGGTACCACAACAGAGACATAGATCAATGGAACAGAACAGAGCCCTCAGAAATGATGCCGCGTATCTACAACTATCTGATCTTTGACAAACCTGACAAAAACAAGAAATGGGGAAAGGATTCCCTATTTAATAAATGGTGCTGGGAAAACTGGCTAGTCATATGTAGAAAGCTGCAACTGGATCCCTTCCTTACACCTTATACAAAAATTAATTCAAGATGGATTAAAGACTTAAATGTTAGACCTAAAACCATTAAAATCCTACAAGAAAACCTAGGCAATACCATTCAGGATATAGGCGTGGGCAAGGACTTCATGTCTAAAACACCAAAAGCAATGGCAACAAAAGCCAAAATTGACAAATGGGATCTAATTAAACTAAAGAGCTTCTGCACAGCAAAAGAAACTACCATCACAATGGGAGAAAATTTTTGCAACCTACTCATCTGACAAAGCGCTAATATCCAGAATCTACAATGAACTCAAACAAATTTACAAGAAAAAAACAAACAACCCCATCAAAAAGTGGGCAAAAGACATGAACAGACACTTCTCAAAGGAAGACATTTATGCAGCCAAAAAACACATGAAGAAATGCTCATCATCACTGGCCATCAGAGAAATGCAAATCAAAACCACAGTGAGATACCATCTCACACCAGTTAGAATGGCCATCATTAAAAAATCAGGAAACAACAGGTCCTGGAGAGGATGTGGAGAAATAGGAACACTTTTACACTGTTGGTGGGACTGTAAACTAGTTCAACCATTGTGATAGTCAGTGTGGCGATTCCTCAGGGATCTAGAACTAGAAATACCATTTGACCCAGCCATCCCATTACTGGGTATATACCCAAAGGACTATAAATCATGCTGCTATAAAGACACATGCACACGTATGTTTATTGTGGCACTATTCACAATAGCAAAGAGTTGGAACCAACCCAAATGTCCAACAACGATAGACTGGATTAAGAAAATGTGGCACATACACACCATGGAATACTATGCAGCCATAAAAAAGGATGTGTTCATGTCCTTGGTAGGGACATGGATGAAACTGGAAAACATCATTCTCAGTAAACTATCGCAAGGACAAAAAACCAAACACCGCATGTTCTCACTCATAGGTGGGAATTGAACAATGAGAACTCATGGACACAGGAAGGGGAGCATCACACTCCGGGGACTGTTGTGGGGTTGGGGGAGGGGGGAGGGACAGCATTAGGAGATATACCTAATGCTAAATGACGAGTTAATGGGTGCAGGAAATCAACATGGCACATGGATACACATGTAACAAACCTGCACATTGTGCACATGTACCCTAAAACCCAAAGTATAATAATAAAAAAAAAACTAAACAAACAAACAAACAAACAAAAAAAAAACCAAATAATTTTAAACAGACTTCTGCCACTTTTGCTCAGGTGCAATCTATGTGCTTTGCTAAACAGAGCTTCAACTATGTCTGGCTTCTTATCTTGGGGCTAACCTTTGAGTTACCCATGGGAACCATTTCACCATTCCTTCATGTGTAGCTTGTGTGGAATGGTTACTCCTATAGGGTAACCCTTGACCAGTTACTACGGAAGCTGAGGGACAAGTCCTTTCCCCTTTCTTCCCATTGGCAGAGAGTTATTTTATATACATATGTATATATATGTATATACACACACATATAAAGGCTTCTCAGAAGTTCCTGGAGATAAAATAGCCAATTAAGTATGGGTGGCAAACTCAGTAACTTTTCATTCTTATTCCCTGGGTTATCTTCTCAAGGAAACTTCTTGAAAAGGAGCCCTGTTCTTAGTTTCTACTCTTATAGACAAGGTAACAACCTAATACGATAACATTTTGCCAAGCCACCAGTTGAATGAACATAGAGAAAACTAACAATTTATGTTTTTAGTGTCTTAAGCTTAACATTTATTTGGTGATTCAAATATTATTTATTAATTAAAGATATGTGTATATGTGCCCATATATTTGTATATAGGAATGTGTATATGTTTGTGTACTTGCTGTCTCTCTCTGTCACACACACACACACACACACACACACACACACACACACACACACAGCTTTTAGCTACTGGTTTAGAGGAAAAGGTTTAAAAATAAAATCAGAAGAATTTATGCCCCTAGAAACCTGTAAGAAATCTGATCCAATACATAAAATTTTAATTTAGGAATAGGAAATTGAAGGTGATAGACATTTTCTGAACTTTTAAAAATGTGTACTATGTTTATCTTTCTTTAGGCATGTTCACCTGCAGTCTTTAGTCTACTTAATAATCTATTTTAAATATTGTTTGCATGTATTTATGTTGATCTAGTAAACATTTTGTCAGCTTAAAATCATACATATAATTAGTATTGCATTTTTTCTCCTTCATGATACTTTGATTATGTTCATCATACTGAAGCACATTTAAAGTCCAGAAATTAATCTTGGTCACACATTTTTGGTCATAATTTTATTTATAATTTACAAATGAAAAATAAAAACTCTTATAGTGCATAACTGTAAAATGTCAAATTTGGCAGTCTAATAGATCAGAAAATATAAAGGGATCTTACTTGTTCAGTATCAATAAAAAGTTATGAATTTTACATATTTTTCCAGACAATATAATTTATTTTCAGTACAAAATAATCTTAACATATCATATCAGTTATTATTTTAAAAATTAGTTGATTTTTTAACATTTATTAAAGAAAGTATCTCAAACATAGTTTAAGCTTTTCAGGTTTTCTTCATTTGAAACATCTATTTTTCCATCACCTTCAACCTCATTCTCATCATTTAATTCAGACCATAAATGACTAACTAAAACATCACGTATAATTTTCCTTGTTCATTTCTCTTTTTCTACCATCTTTAATATTTCTCATCCTCAAAGTCATATAATATATGAAGCTCATTAAATTTTGTATTTAATACAATTATGTTTTGCATTGCTTTTGGTATTTTGTGTATATTAATTTTGACTTTTCTACATACAACCACATAATAAACTCTTAAAGGCAAAAGTAATATCTTTCATAATTTAATAGGTACTCTATTTTTAACTCTTGGAACAATGCTGAATATATCTTTTGAAAAATAAGCATTTTTATGTTTAACTTAATTACAGTTATAAAAAATAATTTTCTATCTTATACTAGCTTCATATGAGTAGTTTCAAACTTTCTAAAGCCAGAAAACCCTTTGATCAAATGAAACTTACCTTTAAACAGGATAATTATAAGCATAACTGCTCCAGTTGAAATGGGTTAAGGGTAGCAGAGTCATACAAATGTCTCTTGCTTTCAGTCAGCTGGCCTGAGATGTGTATTGAGTTTCAAAATGTTTTTTCTATAATATGTAGTCTTATTAAATTCATATAATGGCTGATTAAGTATTTTAGAATTGAAATAACCATATAAAGTATTTCCTATTATTAGTATTTATGATTTACCACTTATAATACATAACAACTGTATTTCAACTATATTTTAAGATATGTTTTGGATAATTAGGGGGATTAGAAACATAAAATCATCAATCCTACCAACATTTATCAAGCACCTTCTACATGCTTTATAGGCTCTGGAATACAGCAGTAAAGAGAACAAAAGGTCCCAGTCTTTATTCTCAGGGATTTTGCATTTTGGAGGAGAAAACAAGCACAACACACATGATATCAGGGGTAGTCAGGGCGACAAAGGAAAAATGAAGTGAGGTAAAACAGGTATAGAGAGATGGAGAAGATTAAGCTGTTACTATTTTTAATAAGATAAGTGAAGATTTTCTGTAAAGATGAATTTGTGTGGAAATTTGAAGATACTGACTTAAAATGTTGCCTGCTTATGTTAGAAGCTGCTTTATTTCTCTGTTTTATGCATTATTGCCTGCTATGCTATAGGTTTAGTGGAGGCAGTTTTATTATAATCATAGCTTAAATATTTTCAAAGTTCCCCTCGATTCCAATCTGATTCCATGTTCAAGTGATAAAATACTCCAGACTCAAGAATATCCACTTAACTTGTTTTAGAAAGATATGTGAAAGCTATAAAGCACCAGGGTTCTTATAGAGGGATTACTGTGTAAAGCTACAGGATTGAAATGTAGCATATTTAATTCCTTGTTTGTTCAATGAAATGAAAAATTGTATAATAAAGTGGTCCTATGTGTGATGAGTATACATCAAACTGTTTTCTTTTGTTATGAAATTAGAGTAAGAACTTAGTGTTTATGTGTAGTAGGTCATCCGCTCAAGGGTCCCATGATTTGTCATCATCACATGATGCAGTATAGAAGTTGAACGTTACAGCTTGAAGCCATGCTCACACATAATGACAGCGGTTTATGTTTATAAATAATCATTCTCTTAGTAATTCAAAGTCCTTCATAGATCTTTCTCATTTGTTCATACAACTTTAATTAAAATTTAAGAGACTGCTAACCACTCTGTTTTCTCCCAGAGACTAAAAGCAGTCAGGTTAGCCTCATTGCCTCAGGTAAGTCAACCACTTAGTAGCAGAGCTGAGAACAGAACTCAGCCTTCTGACTTTTTCCAAGGAGCAAGTTTCAAAACCTTGCTTCTCTGGAAGAAGAGTGTGCTTTTTGTCATTCCCAGAGGCAGAAAGGTAAAAATAAAAGATTGCCTATGTCAAAATCTTGCTACCTTTACAAAGGTTAGCTTTCTCATGGTTCAAAAAATAGGTTTTAATATTTGTTCTTTTTTTAAAACGAATCCAGAAACTATAAGAAAGTCTTGGCAAATCATGGAACTAGACTCTTCTTTTTATTTCTAATATATCAATGTCAATATTTTTAATAGAGTCTACGTGGCATTACCCTAGTCATTATTCATTTAAAAATACCAAAACAAACAAACTTGCTAATCCAATCTGTAAAATGGCCATGAGTTTAATTTTGCAAATGTTATTGAGACCTAGTTAGTAAGAGTGAGATATGCATCAAGAGTCATAATGATATTTATAAAATATGTATTGCTGCCTAGTCTACTTAAAAGGAACATCCAGCACAATCAGGGCAATAACTACCGTTATATAAAACATTATTACTGTTCTATTAGTGCTATAAACAAAGTATTGTGCTACTCCAGTGAAATGAACATTATTCACCAATTGGAACCAGCAAAGATTCCATGAAATGCCAATTGAAACTTGGGTTTTGATGGGCATATATGAGGGATAGTAGGGAACTTCAAGAAAAAAAGCGTGGTGTGCAATCTGCCACAAAAATGGGATGAACCCTAGCAATTGTTGCTGTCAGCAAGATGTCTAGGTGATGACTATTACTTTCTTCTCTTGCTTTGGCCTGCTAACTGGTTCTGCTGCCTTCTTGAGAGCACACACCTTGAACTGCTGCTGGCTGGCTACGATGCTCATCGGTTTGTGTTGGGCTTGCACTTTGAGCACTATTCCCTTGTGCTGCTTTGTGCTGCATATGCTGAGTCTTACCAATTGTCTGTTACAGATTTAACTGATCAAAGTCAGGAGTTTCAATAATTGGTGTGTAGGGATAGTGATATGTGATTTGGGCCCTTCTTAAAGTGGTCCTGTGTTGTCTGTATCTGCCTCTACTTGTCTTTATGTCTCACATTGAATTGTGTGTTCTCATTCCAGCATAAGGAATACCTGACACTAGTCTCAGTGAATGATGTTTATTCTGTGAGCATTAGATGCGTATCTAAACCAGTTATTGGACTCTATTCTGTACAGCATTCAGGAGAAAGAATGATGTACTATGCAACATATGGGTTCGTCAGGTGCTCACTTATATATGGGAAAAGTGTCACCATGTGGTCAGTGTGAGAGCCACATTCCTAAAGGCAGATGAATCACTAGGACCCTATAAAATGTATTTGCTGTTTCTGCTGCCAAACACAATATGTGGCATTCAAACTTCTTGGGATTTCCTAAAAATACATAAGTTCAAAGAATGACTGAATATAAGGGTGCATATGAAGGTGGAGTGCTCAATAAAAGTAATAACAGTGAGGAAAGGAGAAGTTACCATCCATGATAAATAGTGTGCCAGACACTGGAAACTAGTATAAGATCATTGAAAGTCCTGCAAGCTAGACTAAGGGTTTAAGATATTACTAGGAAATGTTGAGCTACTGAAATGTTCTGAGAAGTGAGTTTTAGAAACATTATGTTGTTATGTTGGCATACTGTAACTGGGTAACTAATCAATCAACCAATCCATTTTTAACAGGGCTAAAAAAAACTTGCCAAATTTAAATCATTGTTTTACTCTACCTGGCATGACAGTTACACAGAAATTTTGACAATCTGTCTGAATTAAAATTCAGGCTCTGCTGATCACTATTGTGTGACCTCGGGAAAGTTACTTTATCTCCCTGCTCTCAGGTTTTATCATTTTTAAGATGGGGATAGTTATTACACCTACCTCTAATTGATTTAATATATTTAAGACATTATAATATAATATAAATACATTTATAACTGTGTCTTACATGTAGTAATCACTGGTATAAAGGTAGTCACTTAAAAATATTTAATAAGTAATATCCATTCAACAAATATTTATTGAGTGCGTATCTTTTAGGTACTGTTTTAAGTTCTCGCAATATGGTAGTGAACAAACTGATGAAACAAACAATAGAAACACAAAACTACCTTCACGTACTGTTTCAAAATAGTTTTATTTTGGAGCAATTGGGAGGTTTGAGAAAATACAGGAGAATTTTGAGTTAAAGCCTCATCATAGACTTTTGCTGACACATTGAGCTGCTCAGCCCTCAGACTTTTTTCCTCTTGAGAGGAGTGCCCAGTGTGTGGGTCTTTGCAGGAGACCTACTATGAAGTTTGGATGTTTCTATACATTCCTTGTTTCTCCTCTCTGGCAGCTGAAGCACTGTTTCTCTCAGTATGATGCTCTCACCAGGAATAAAAAGCCATACATTTGAAGATTATTTACCCAGCAGGCAGTGCAGTTAAGAGTCCGGTGGTGCCCGCAGTAGTGGTAATTCAATGTTAGCAGGGCTGGTGGCAGCGCTGTGTGCATGACAATTCATTGATTGTTTTATTTGCTGGTTGCAGCTCCCTTTCCTGTCTTTCAGACAGAATCAGTTTCATTTTCTCCAAATGTTAACATACAAACAAGCAAATAAATACATAAAAATTGAGGCTACAGTTTAGCTACCCCAAGGCCAATGGTCCATAGCCTTGTAGCCAAAAATCGTTATCCTGATTTCCCTGAAACACTAGCTTTTACAGTAAACAAAACATGAAATGTAAGCTTTTTGTCTTTGTCAGCATAATTCAGTGAAATTAAACCAGTCAGCTACAGACAAATCAGCATAGACAGCTGTACTTTCCCTAAAAGGAATGTGTGTTTATGATAGCCAGTCGCAGTGAAGATCCATGTACTTCCTCATTTATGCTTTATAAGCTGCACTAAAACTGCTGAGAGAAGAGCTGCTTCGCATTTCTGGTTTGAAATCTTCCAGTTTGTGGACTGTTCTTTTGCATGCATAATAAACTATAATATTTTTCTAACTTTGATCTGATTTTAGTTTTGACACAACCAAGGACCTTAACTTGCATAAAGCTTTGATGGTAGTCAAATCACTCATTATAAAACAGCTACTAGAGTGAAGTCAGAAGAAGGCTTTAATTCATTCAACCAAAATATATAAGCAGCTTCTCTGAGCCAATCACCATAATTGAGCAAAAACAGATATCATCTCTGCCTTCTTTAATCAAATATCATACATATAAATGTAAAATTACAGCTATAATAACTCTTTAGAAGAAGAGGCACATTATACATGATTACTTAAAGCAGGCAGATTTGACCTGATCAAGGATGTGAGGGCAGGCCGTTCTGAGATTTTGACAACTGACTGGAAATCTGATGGTTGTATCATTAGCCAAAAGAAGGCAAGATAATAGTACTCCATTCAGGGCACTGTCTACAGATCATAGTGATTTACACAGTGAGACTAGAGAAATAAGTGTGCACAGTATTCAGGAGCCAGCGGATTCGGTGCAAGATATTTTGGCCAAAGTAATCACTTTCCTCTAATTCAGGCAAGAGTTGATAGCAGCTCAAGTTATACATTGAAAGTCATGGCAAAAACTGGAATTACTTTTGTACCAACCTAATTCTTTTGGCATTAAAAAGGAACAGAAAGATTTGAGATAAATTTAAAAGAAAAACATTTAGAGAATTTGGTTCTGGCTTAGATGTGAAGGTAAAGAGGAGGGACATATTCAGATGGCTTGTTTGTTTCTGGCTTACCTAGGGTAGCAAGTCATCTGAATATATCTGAACACAGAAGTATGAACTTGTTTGTTCGTAGTGAGGTTAATCACCGAAAGAACAGTCATGGAAAATACTACTTTTTGGTTAACGATCATTATTTTAGTAATGGGCTTGTTGAGTTTCAGGATCTTATAAGTATTCCAAGTTTATCAAATAAGTACTTGTATTTATTAATCTGGTGGTCAAAAAGAGCTCTAGTTTGAAGACACAATTTTATCAATTGTATAGGTCTAATTTAAGAAATAAGTGTGCGTGAGGCAGCCTAGGGAAATAATTTTGAATGAGAAAACGAAAGAGGCTAAGATAACAAGTGTTGGCCAGGATATATAGGAAAGAGAACCCTTGTGTGCTATTGGTGGCAATGTAATTAATACAGCCACTATGGAAAACAGTATGAATATTCTTCACAGAACTAAACATAGGATTGCTATATGATCCAGTAATCTTATTTCTGGATGTATATCCAAAGGAATTGAAACTAGTATGCAGAAGAGACTGTATGTAGTATGCAGAGAGCCTGTACTCTCACTTTCATTGCAGCATTATTTACAATAGCTAAGAAATGAATACAACCTAGGTGTCCATCCTCAGATGAATGGATTTAAAAAAACATGTTATACTTATATACAGTGGAATACTGTTCAGCCTTCAAAAAGAAGGAAATTCTGTCATTTAGGACAAAATGAATAAACCTAGAGTACATTCTGCTATGTGAAATAAGCCGGACACAGAAAGGCAAATACTGCATGATCTCACTTATATGTGCAATCTAAAGCAATTGAACGCACAGAAGTCAAGAGTAGAATGGTGGTAACAAGATCCTGGAGGAAAGGGGAAGAAAATGTTAATCAAAGCATACAAAGTTTCAATTAGACAAAGAAGAATAAGACCACACACGGTGGCTCAGACTTGTAATCCTGGCACTTTGGGAGGCTGAGCTAGGAACCCAGGAGTTTGAGACTAGCCTGGGCAATATGGTGAGACCCCATCTCTGCAAAAACAAAAGTACATTGTTTGGGTTTGGTGGTGCACACCTGTAGTCCTAGCTATGTGGGATGCTGAGGTGGGAAGATTACTTGAGCTCAGGAGATCCAGGCTACAGTGAGCCCTAATTGTGCCACTGTACTCCAGCCTGAGCAACAGAGTGATACTGTCAAAAAAAAAAAAAAAAAATGACAAAGAGGAATAAGCTTCAGTAATCTATGGTACAAAATGGTGACTGTAATAAATAATAATGCCTTGTGTGTTTCAAAATTGCTAAAAGAGTAGATTTTACATTTATTTCACCACAAAAAAAATAATAAATATGTGAAGTGATGAATTTGTTGATTAGCCTGATTTAATCATTCTACATTGCAAGCATTATATCAAAACATCACATTGCACCCTATGAATATATAAAATTATCATTTATTGATTATAAAGTAAAAATAATTGTTTAAAAAAGGAACTAAAATTCACTTTAAGAATTTCCAACTATTAATGGTAAATAGAGAAGAATGAATGATCCCATGATAAAGACTGGGAGAATGTGATGGGATTATTTTTTTCTCTTTTGTCCCAGATTTATTTATAAAATGAGTGGCCTGAAGATATACTACTGATACTACTCAACTATCATTTAATCACTAAGGAAAAAATTAATGCTGTTTTCTTTCATCTCAGAGTTTGATGATTTTACAGGAAATCTTTTTTATGTCTCTGCATGGTTAAGGCTTTATGAGTAAATTACATTGGAACTTTGGTTAATGGACAAACCCTGGAAATTAAAAGATGACTGAAGAGGTATTGACAACTCTGAAGAGATTTGTGTTCTGGAATTATGAGTTTGTCTCTGAAAAGAGAATAAAACTAGGAACCTTGAAGATGGTCCAGAATATGTAAAGCCAGAGACACTTCTCATCCTCTTTTAGACATTTATCTGTTTACATTTCAATGGTAGGAAACCAGGGGTTTTTCTCTTCTCCTTCCAGGGAGAATTTATAGTATGGAGATATCTCCCTCTCTCAGGAGAGGAAAGGGGCAACATAGATCAGCTGTCATATTCATATTTTGGGCTGCCTGTCCTGTGATGCAGAGGTGTAAGCACAGAGATGTACATCTGGCTTTCATGGAATCAGGCCAGAAGAAGGAAAGACTAAGGCAAGGGCAACCAAGGCGCTGATCACTGTAAGAAATAATATTTAGAAAAATATGAATAAATTTACATATTAAAACGTACAAATTTCCATAACATTTGTTGTTTTTGGCAGCACAGTTGACCTTTAAACAATGTGAAGCTTAGAAATGCCAACCTCCTGTGGAGCTGAAAAATCTAAGTATTATTTTTTGACTGCCCCAAAACTTCACTACGAATAGCATATGGTTGACATGAAGCCTTATCAATAACACAAAGAGTTGATTAACACATATTTTGTATATGTATTATGTATCATATACAGTATTCTTGCAGTATACAGTATTTTTACAATAAAGAAAAAAAGTTATTAAGAAAATCACAAGGAAGAGTAAATATATTTACTATTCATTAAGTGGAAGTGGATCATCATAAAGGTTTTTATCCTCGTCTTCACATTGAGTAAGCTGAAGAGGAAGAGGAAGAAGAGCAGTTGCTTTGCTCTTTCAGGGGTGGTAGAGACAGAAGAAAATTCACATACAAGTGGACCAGTGTCACTCGAACCCACGTTGTTCAAGAGTCAACTGTACTTCAATATATATAGTTAGTCCCAACAGAGATGGAACTGATCTTTAGAATGGCAACATCTAAAATATCTTAAAACTTTCTAACCATCAACCATATATAATCAGCCATATATGATCTCACACTGCTTTGAACCACCATGATACATCCATCATATTTAATGGTGCTTAACTTATTTTTCCTGATAATATACTCCTGGTGCATTCATAGTGGTCCCAATTAAAATCATAAGCTAATTGAATATAAGAGCTATATCATATTTATTTAAACATATTACTAGGACATTGTTTTACCACAGTGAATATTTGTATAATCTAATTGAATTGACAAGTTTTTATGTGATTTTAAAACCTACACATGCAGTCCTGAGGTTAAATATATAGGTAACAGGTTACTCATATAGAAAGGCTTACCCCCACTCCTCTCCACACATCTCCCATATGTCTTTCTTATTTTCATGCATCTGTCCAAACCATTCCTTTGGGAATATCTAGAAGACAATTTCACTTCATATGTGTATAAACAGGGCTTGAGATTGTTGAATAAATTTACTATTCAGAAAAAATCATTGCTAAAAATAATTATAAATTATTACATTAATCATATGAATTATTCCATGAATATTTAAGACTTCTGAGGGGTAACTTTATTGTGTCTTTCCCAAAAGATAAGTAATTCAGTTTTATAAGGAAACAGTTTTCTATGGAGTAGAAGAGTAAAGAAGAAAGAATATTAATAGTTTTTATTTCTTTCCTTAACTTCTGAGAATCTTATGTATATGCTTTCCACAATACTTTAGTTGAAGAGATGCAGGTGTAGTAATTGTAAGAAGTGGTTTGGCACTCAATGTTCTCATTTATAAGCCTGCAGGCTTAGGAGAGTTTAAACAAACCAGGCTTGGAAGGGATCCACCAGCACAGCACAGCTGCTCTAGCAAAACGTGACCAGATTGCTTCTTTAAGCGGGACGCTGATCAATTCCTTCTCACTGGGTGAGACCTCCCACGTGGGATCCCCAGCTACCTCCTACAGGTGTATTCAGGCTGGCAACAGGTTTGTATCCCCCTGGGATGAAGCTCCCAGAGGAAGGGGTAGGCTGCCATCTCTGCTCTCTTACAGCCTTCACTGGTAATAATTCTGTGTACTGGAAAATCTGAGGTGACTAGGGTCTGGAATGGACCCCTGGCAAATTGAAGCAGCACTATGGAACAGTGACCAAACTATTAATAGGAAAATAAAAACCCAAATTGCATCCAAAGGTCAGCAACCTCAAAGACCAAAAGTAGATAAGCCCACAAAGATGAGAAAGGATCAGCAAAAAAATTCTGAAAACTCAAAAGGCAGATTGTGCTCTTTCCTCCAAATGACCACAACGCCTACCAGCAAAGGTTTAGAACTAGGCTTAGGTTGAGATGGCTGAAATGACAGAAGTAAACTTTATAATGTGTATAAAACAAATTTTGCAGAGCTAAATAAGCATGTTGTAACCCAATGCAAGGAAGCTAAAAATCATGATAAAACAATGCAGGAGCTGAAGATAAAATAGCCAGTACAGAGAAAAGCATACCCGACCTTATAGAGCCGAAAAACACACTACAAGAACTTCACAGTGAATCACAAGTATTCACAGTAGAATAGACCAGGTGGAGAGAGGAATTTCAGAGCTTGAAGACCAGCTTTCTGCAGTAAGACAGACAAACAAGAACAGTGAAAAAAAGAATAAAATATGAACAAAACCTCTGAGAAATATGGGATTATGTAAAAAGACTGAATTTACAGCTGATTGGGGTACCTGAAAAAGATAGGGAGAATGGAACCAATTTGGGAAACGTATTTCAGGATACAATCCAGGAAAACTTTCCCAGCCTAGCTAGAGATGCCAACATTCAAATTCAGGAAATGCAGAAACCCCCCACAGGATACTCCATGAGCAGATCTTCCCCAAGACACATAAACATCAGATTTTCCAAGGCAGAAAAATGTTAAGGGCAGCCAGAGAGAAAGGCCAGGTCACCTACCTAAGGAAACCCATTAGACTAACAGCAGACGTCTCAGGGGAAACCCTGTATAGCAGAATATATTGGGGGCCAATATTCAATATTATTTAAAAAAAACAACTCCAATCCAGAATTTCTTATCTGGTCATACTAAGCTTCATAAGCAAAGGAGAAGTAAAATCCTTTTTAGGCAAGCAAACGTTGAGGAAATTCATGACCACCAGATGTGCCTTACAAGAGCTCTTGAAGGAAAAACTAACTATGAAAAGGAAAAGCTCTTACCAGTCACTACAAAAACACACGAAACTACACAGACCAATGACACTATAAAGCAACCACATAAACAAGTCTGCAAAATAACCAACTAGCATCATGATGACAGGATCAAATCCACACATAACAATACTAACCGTAAATGTGAATGAGGTAAATGTCCCAACTAAAAGACACAAAGTGGCAAGCTGGACAAAGAACCAACAACCAAGACTCATTGGTATGTTCTCTTCAAGAGACCCATCTAGCTGCAAAGATACACATAGATTCAAAATAGACAGATGAAGGAAAATTTACTGAGAAAACATAAAACAGAAAAAAGCAGGGGTTGCAATCCTAACTTCTGACAAAACAGATATTAAAGCAATAAAGATAAAAAAAGACAAAGAAGGGAATTACATAACAGTAAAGGGTTCAATTCAACAAGAATAACTATCCTAAATAAATACATGCACTCAATATAGAAGCACCCAGATTCATAAAGCAAGTTTTTAGAGACCTTAATAGAGACTTCGCCTGCCACATATTAATAGTGGGAGACTTTAACACCCTACTGACAATATGAAACAGATCATCAAGAAAGAAATTTAACAAAAATATTCAGGACCTGAACTAAGCCTTGGATCAAATGAAACTGATAAATATCTACAGAGCTCTCCACCTCAAAACAAAAGACTATATGTTCTTCATATAACCACATGGCACTTACTGTAAAATTGATTGCATAATTGAGAGTAAAATGCTCCTCAACAAATGCAAAAGAACTGAAATAATAGCAGTCTTAGACCACAGCACAATCAAATTGAAACTCGAGATGAAGAAACTCACTGAAAACTATAAAACTACATGGAAATTGAATACCCTGCTCTTGAATGACTTTTGGGTAAATAATGGAATTAAAGCATAAATCCAGAAGTTTTTTTAAACTAATGAGAACAGATACAATATATCAGAATCTCTGGCACACATCTAAGGCAGTGTTAAGAGGGAAATTTATAACACTAAATGCCCACATCAAAAGCTTGGAAGAAATCAAGGTAACAACCTAACAGTCCCACTAAAAGAACTAGAGAACCAAGAACAAACAAACCTCAAAGGTAGTAGAAGACAAGAAATAGCCAAGATCAAAATGGAACTAAAGAAGATAGGGACATGAAAAGCCATTCAAAAGATCATTGAATCCAGAAGCAGTTTTTTTTAATAATAATAAAATAGACCACTAGTCAGACTAATTTTTAAAAGTGTCGATTCTAATAAACACAATAAAAAATGAAAAGGTGGCTATTACCACTGACCCCATAGAAATACAAATAACAATCAGAGAATATTATGAACACATCTATAGATGTAAACTGGTAACTCTATAAGAAACGCATAAATTCCTGGACACACATCCTCCCAACACAAAAACAGGAAGTAATTGAATACCTGAACAGATCAATAATGAGCTCTGAAATTGAGGCAATAATAAATATCCTACCAACCAAAATGCCCAGGACCAGACAGATGCACAGCTAAATTCTACCACATGTACAAAGAAGAGCTGGTACCATTCCCACTAAAACTATTTCAAAAAATTAAAAAAGAGGGACTCTTTCTTAACTCATTCTATGAAGCCAGCATCATTATCATACCAAAACCTGGAATAGGTGACAAAAATTTCAGGCCAATATCTTTCATAATCAATGCAAAAATCTGCAACAAAATACTGGAAAACCAAATTCAGCAGCACATCAAAAAGCTTATCCACCATGACCAAGTAGGCTTCATCCCTGAGATGCAAGGTTGGTTCAACATACACAAATCAATAAATGTGATTCATCACATAAACAGAACTAAAGGCAAAAAACACATGATTATCTTAATAGATGCAGAAAAGGCTTTCAATAAAATTCAACATCACTTCATGTTAAAAATTCTCAACCAGGTATTGAAGAAACATACCTGAAAATAGTAAGAGCCATCTATGACAAACACACAGTCAATATCCCTATTGAATAGGCAAAAGGTAGAAGCATTTCCCTTGATAAATGGCACAAGGCAAGGGTGCCCTTTCTCAACTATTCAACATAGTATTGGAAGTTGTGGCCATGTCAATCAGGCAAGAGAAGGAAACAAAGAGCATTCAAATAGAAAGAGAGGAAGTCAAATTATCCCTGTTTGCAGATGACATAAGCCTATAGCTAGAAAACCTCATCATCTCAGCCCAAAAGCTTCTTAAGCTGATAAGCAAATGCAACTTCAGTAAAGTCTTAGGATGAAAAATCAAAGTGCAAAAATGCTAGCATTCTTGTACGCAAACAACAGTCCAGTCGAGAGTCAAATTACAAATGAACATCCATTCACAATTGCCACAAAAAGAATAAAATATTTAGGAATACAACTAGCAAGGGAAGTGAAGCACCCCTACAAGGAGAACTACAAACCCCTGCTCAAAGAAATTTTATGCTCGTGGGCAGGAAAAATTGATATTGTGAAAATGGCCATACTGCTCAAAGCAATTTACAGATTCAATCCTATCCCCATTAAACTACCATTGACATTCTTCACAGAACTAGAAAAACTATTTTGAAATTCACATGGAATCAAAAGAGAACCTGAATAGCCTAGGCAATCCTATGCAAAAAGAACAAAGTTGGAGGCATCATGCTACCTAACTTCAAACTATGCTACAGGGCTGCAGTAACCAAAACAGCACGGTCACTGGTAGAAGAACAGACACATAAAACAATGAACCAGAATGGAGAACTCGAAATAAGAACACACACCTACAACTATCGAATCTCCAACAAATCTGACAAAAGCAATAGGGAAAGGATTCTCTACTCAATAAATGGTGCTGGGATAACAGGCTAACCATAAGCAGAAAATTGAAACTGGACCCCTTCCTTACATTCTATACAAAAATCTACTCAAGATGAAATTAAAGACTTAAATATAAAACCCAAAACTTTAAAAATTCTGGAAGAAAATCTAGGCAATACCATTCAGGACATAGGCAAGGGCAAAGATTTCATGACAAAGATGTCAGAAGCAATTGCAATGAAAGTAAAAATTGATGAATCAGATGTAATTAAACTAAACAGCTTCTGCACAGCAAAATAAACTATCAACTGAGTAAGCACACCACCTACAGAATGGGAGAAAAATGTTGCAAACTGTGCATCTGACAAAAGTCTAATGTCCAGCATCTATATGGGATTTAAACAGATTTACAAGAGCAAGACAGACAACTCCATTAAAAAGTGGGCAAAGGACACAAACAGATACTTTTTAAAGAGAACATTCATGTGGCTAGGAATCATATAAAAATAAACTCTCAATATTACTGTTAAAAAAGCAACTCAAATGGTATTTCTAGTTCTAGATCCCTGAGGAATCGCCACACTGACTTCCACAATGGTTGAACTAGTTTACAGTCCCACCAACAGTGTAAAAGTGTTCCTATTTCTCCACATCCTCTCCAGCACCTGTTGTTTCCTGATTTTTTAATGATGGCCATTCTAACTGGTGTGAGATGGTATCTCACTGTGGTTTTGATTTGCATTTCTCTGATGGCCAGTGATGAGGAGCATTTCTTCATGTGTTTTTTGGCTGCATAAATGTCTTCTTTTGAGAAGTGTCTGTTCATGTCCTCTGCCCACTTTTTGATGGGGTTGTTTGTTTTTTTCTTGTAAATTTGTTTGAGTTCATTGTAGATTCTGGATATTAGCCCTTTGTCAGATGAGTAGGTTGCAAAAATTTTCTCCCATTGTGTAGGTTGCCTGTTCACTCTGATGATAGTTTCTTTTGCTGTGCAGAAGCTCTTTAGTTTAATGAGATCCCATTTGTCGATTTTGGCTTTTGTTGCCATTGCTTTTGGTGTTTTAGACATGAAGTCCTTGCCCACATTACTGGGTATATACCCAAAGGACTATAAATCATGCTGCTATAAAGACACATGCACACGTATGTTTATTGCGGCACTATTCACAATAGCAAAGAGTTGGAACCAACCCAAATGTCCAACAACGATAGACTGGATTAAGAAAATGTGGCACATATACACCATGGAATACTATGCAGCCATAAAAAATGATGAGTTTGTGTCCTTTGTAGGGACATGGATGAAACTGGAAAACATCATTCCCAGTAAACTATCGCAAGGACAAAAAACCAAACACCGCATGTTCTCACTCATAGGTGGGAATTGAACAATGAGAACTCATGGACACAGGAAGGGGAACATCACGCTCCGGGGACTGTTGTGGGGTGGGGGGAGGGGGGAGGGACAGCATTAGGAGATACACCTAATGCTAAATGACGAGTTAATGGGTGCAGCAAACCAACATGGCACGTGGATACATATGTAACAAACATGCACATTGTGCACATGTACCCTAAAACCCTAAAGTATAATAATAAAAAAAAAAAATACAGAAAAAAAAAAAAAAAAAAAAAGCAACTCAAAACCACAATTGGATACCATCCCACAGCAGTCAGAATGGGTATTATTAAAAAGTCAAAAAATACCAGATGCAAGCAAGGTTGGAAATAAAAATAAAAAGGAACACTTTGACACTATTAATAGGAGTGCAAACTAGTTCAGCCATGTTAGAAGACAGTGTGGTGATTTCTCAAAGATCTAGAGACAGAAATACAATTCAACCCAGCAATCCCTTTACTGGGTATATACCCAGAGGAATAGAAATCATTCTATTATAAAGAAACACATATGAGTATGTTCATTGCAGCACTATGCACTATAGCAAAGACATGGAATCAACCTATTTGCTCATCAAAGATAGACTCGATTTAAAAAATGTGGTACAGCAGGGCGTGGTGGCTCACGCCTGTAATCCCAGCACTTTGGGAGGCCGAGGTGGATGGATCACAAGGTCAGGAGATCGAGAACATCTGGCTAACATGGTGAAACTCCATCTCTATTAAAAATACAAAAAAAATAGCCAGGTTTGATGGCGGGAGCCTGTAGTCCCAGCTACTCGAGAGGCTGAGGGAGGAGAAAGGTGTGAACCCGAGAGATGGAGGTTGCAGTGAGCCGAGATCGTGCCACGGCACTCCAGCCTGGGTGACAGAGCGAGACTGTCTCAAAAAAAAAAAAAAAAAAGTGGTACATATACACCATGAAATAGTATGCAGTAATATAAAAGAATAAGATTATGTTCTTTGCAGTGACATGGATGCAGCTGGAGACCATTATCCTCATCAAACTAATACCAAAATAGAAAATTGAATACAGCATTTTCTCTCTTATAAGTGGGAGGTAAATGATGATAACACATGGATACATAGAGGGGAACAACCCACACTGAGGTCTACTGGACAGCAGAGTGTTGGAGTGTTGGAGGAGAAAGAAGATCAGGAAAAATAACTAGTGGATACTAAGAGGCTTACTACCTGGGTAATAAAATAATCTATACAACAAACCCCCATGCCACATGTTTACCTATGTAACACCTGTGCATTCCTGCACATGTACCCCTGAACTTAAAAGTTGTTTTTTTAATACAAGCCTACTTTACCTGTATCCCATAGATACTAGGATGTTGTTTCTTTGTTTTCATTAGTTTCAAATAGTTTTGTTTATTTCTGCCTTAATTTCGTTCTTTACCTAAAAGTCATTCCCAAGCAAGATGTTTAATTTCCATTCTATCATATGGTTTTGAGTGCTCTTCTTGGTATTGATTTCTATTTTCAATGTTATGTGGTCAAAGAGTGTGGTTGGTATGATTTTGGCTTTTTTAAATTGGTTGAGAATTGCTTTATGGCTGAGCATGTGGTCGATCTTAGAGTATGTGCCTTGTGCAGATGAGAAGAATGTATATCATGTTTTTGCTGGGTAGAGTATTCTTTAGATATATGTTAGTTCTGTTTGGTCATGTGTCAAATGTAGGTCCTGCATATCTTTGTTGGTTTTCTGCCTCAATGATCTAACATTATGAGTAAGGTGTTGAAGTCTGCCAGTATTATTATGTGGTTATCTAAGTGTCTTTGTAGGTAGGTCTCTAAGAACTTGTTTTATGATTCTGGTTGCTCCACAAGGGTGTATATATATTTAGAATAGTTAAGACTTCTTGTTGAATTGAACCGATTATCATTATGTAATGCCCTTCTTTGAACTTTTTTACCCTTGTTGGTTTAAAATCGGTTTTGTTTGGAATAAGAAGAGCAACTTCTGCTCATTTATCCTTTTTTGAGCCGGAGTCTTGCTCTGTTGCCAAGGCTGGAGTGTACTGGCAACATCTCGGCTCACTGCAAGCTCCGTCTTCTGGGTTCATGCCATTCTGCTGCCTCAGCATCCTGAGTAGCTGGGACTACAGGTGCCCACCACCACGGCAGGCTAATTTTTTTTTGTATTTTTTTAGTAGAGATGGGGTTTCACCATGTTAGCCAGGATGGTCTTGATCTCCTGATCTCGTGATCTGTCCACCTCGGCCTCCCAAAGTGCTGGGATTACAGGCATGAGCCACCATGCCGGGCCCATTTTTCCTTTTTAAAATTTTTTTTTCTGAATAGATCTTTCTGCATCCCTTTACTTTGAGCTTATAGTTGTCATTGCATGTGAAATGGGTCTCTTGAAGACAGCATACAATCGAATCGTTCTTTATCCAACTTGCTACTCAGTGTCCTTTAAGTGGGGCTTCTAGCCTGTTTACATTCAAAGTCAATATTGACAGGTGAAGATTTGATCCTTTCATCATGTTGTTAGCTAGTTGTTATGTAGACTTGATTAGATAGTTGCTTTATATTGACAGTGGGCTGTGTACTCTGGTGGCAGGTATCAGTCTTTCATTTTCATGTTTAGCACCTCCTTAAGGATCTCTTGTTGAATAGATCTGGTGGTAATGAATTCCCTTAGCATTTGCTTGTCTGAAAAAGATTTTATTTCTCCTCTGTTTATAAAGCTTAATTGGCTTGGTTATGAAATTCATGCTTGGAATTTCCTTTCTTTAAAGATGCTCTAGATAAGCTCCCAATCTCTTATGGCCTGTAAGGTTTCTGTTGAAAGTCTGCTATTAGCCTGATGGGGTTCCCTATGTACATAACCTGCCATTTCTATCTAGCTGCCTTTAAGATTTTTTTTTTATGTTGACCTTGGCAAGTCTGATGATTGTGTGTCTTGGGAATGATTGTTTTTTATAGTATCTTGCAGATGTTGCCTGAATTTTCTGAATTTGCATGTTGACCTCTTTAGGTAGGTTGGGAAAATGTTTGTCAACAATATATCCTCAAATATGTCTTCCAATTTGCTTGTTGTCTCTCCATCTCTTTCAGGTATGCAAATGAGTCATAGGTTTAATTTCTTTACATAGTCCCGTATTTCATGGATGTTTTGTTCATTCTTAAAAATTCTTTTCTTGTCTTTCTTTGTTGATTTGAAGGTGAATTCATCAAGTTCTGAGATTTTTTTTCTCAACTTTGTCTATTCTATTAATAATGTTTCCAAATGCATTATAAAAATCTTGTAGTGAATATTTCTTTTTATTATTATTATTATTACACTTTAAGTTTTAGGGTACATGTGCACAATGTGCAGGTTTGTTACATATGTATCCATGTGCCATGTTGGTGTGCTGCACCCATTAACTCGTCATTAGGTATATCTCCTAATGCTGTCCCTCCCCACTCCCCCCACCCCACAACAGTCCCCGGAGCATGATGTTCCCCTTCCTGTGTCCATGTGTTCTCACTGTTCAATTCCCACCTATGAGTGAGAACATGCGGTGTTTGTTTTTTTGTCCTTGCAATAGTTTACTGAGAATGATGGTTTCCAGTTTCATCCATGTCCCTACAAAGGACATGAACTCATCATTTTTCATGGCTGCATAGTATTCCATGGCGCATATGTGCCACATTTTCTTAATCCAGTCTATCATCGTTGGATATTGGGTTGGTTCCAAGTCTTTGCTATTGTGAATAGTGCCACAATAAACATACGTGTGCATGTGTCTTTATAGCAGCATGATTTATAGTCCTTTGGGTATATGCCCAGTAATGGGATGGCTGGGTCAAATGGTATTTCTAGTTCTAGATCCCTGAGGAATCGCCACACTGACTTCCACAATGGTTGAACTAGTTTACAGTCCCACCAACAGTGTAAAAGTGTTCCTATTTCTCCACATCCTCTCCAGCACCTGTTGTTTCCTGCCTTTTTAATGATGGCCATTCTAACTGGTGTGAGATGGTATCTCATTGTGGTTTTGATTTGCATTTCTCTGATGGCCAGTGATCATGAGCATTTTTTTTTTCATTTCTACAAGTTCAGTTTGGTTCTTTCTTACAATGTCTATTTAATCTTTCAGCTCTTGGGTTGTTTTATTGCTTTTCTTGGATTGGGTTTCAATCCAAGCAATTCTCCTGTATCTCATTGAGCTTCCTTGCCATCAAAATTATGAATTTTATGTCTATCATTTTAGCCATTTTAATCTTGTGAATAAACATTGCTGGGCTTCTGTTGTCATTTGGAATTAAGAAGATACTCTGGCTTTTAGAGTTGCCAGACTTATTGTGCTGATTCTTTCTTATCTGTGAGGGCTGATGTTCCTTTAATCTTTGAAGTTACTGTCCTTTTAATGGGGCTTTTTGCTTTTATATTCTTGAATGGTGGCTGCAGGTTAGTGCACACTAGTGAAATGGTGAGAGGTTCGTTGGCAAGTGTGCACCAGTCAAGTGGTGGTGGGTTCCTGCATGGATACACACCAATGGGTACCTGCATGCATGCACACCAATGGCGCAACAGGGGTAAGCTACAGGTGAGTGCACACCAGTGGGGGTCCATCTGCGGAAGAGCTCCAATGGGAAAATGATGGCTACCAGCAAAACAGCCTTTGTGGTGGCCACTGGCAAGCATTTCTCTGGGGCAGCTAAAGTTGTGCAGCAAGTGTGTGCATTCAGATGGGACCCTGGAAGAAGCTGGTGGACAGGAAGACATTCAAATCAAACTGTACCTTTCTCTCAGCAAGACAACCCTTCTCTCTCCAGGTTTGGCAGCTAACAAAGTCTAAAGCCATTTAGAAGGTCATGGAGAACTTTGGGGAATGGCCACCCATGGCTGTGTTCCACTGCAGCCATTCCCATGACATACCCTCTGAGCTCCACAAAGACTGGAGTTATCTTTCTACCAATTCTCCAGGTAGTTCTCTCTGTAAACTCAAATGTCCATAGGGGTTGTAGGGTCTCCCACAGCTAGGATCCCAGAGGTATGGGGTGAGAATGGGCTGATCCATGCCTATTTCACTAACCCTTTCCCTAGGGGCCACTCAGGGCCAGAAACAAATCCTGGTGCTTGGCAATCCTGCACATGGTTCCCAGCTTTCTCCCCTTTCAGCCTCAGGGTCTGTGTTCTCTCTGTGTTTACTCAGTGCCTTTTTTTCTGAAAATCTGTTTGGAATGTGCCAGTCTGCTTGATGGTGTGGCCTCTCTTGGTAGGAAAACTCTTTTTGGCTGCGTCTATAAAGCCATCTGGTCTCTTCCTCTCCTCAAATAATTTTAGAAACGCTCTTTAGTTCTTCAATTGCAAGAGACTATAATTTTGCAATTTCTTTTAGACCCATCTTGGGACTCTAGGATGCTGATAATTCATTACCTAACCAAACTACTTTTACTGCCAATAGTACTTTTTTAACATACTGAAAAAAACAAACAGCTTAAACTTTGGCCCAATCTGAGGATTTCAATGCCTTTTCATAAAAAAGTAAATAAACATAAAACATCTATCCATACTCTCTCTGCATAAGTTTTCTATGTATAGAGCCATTTATGACTGTACATACTTCATACTTTTACTGAATGGTAAACTCTACTATAAAATCTTTTGAAAAAAATTTGAACATTGTTACAAGATAAATAATTCATAAATTAAATTAATACTTGCCAGCCTTTTTCTACATGCCAGACATTGAGCTTGCATTTTAAACAGAGAAACAGGTAGCAAACAAACAAATGTATAATATGAAAGGGGTTGATTCATGTTATGAAAAAAAAAAAACACAAAAGGATTGGGAAAAATTACCCCCCCCCCCCATTTTCATATTGTACTCTCTGGAAAAAAAGTCACTGCGTATAGCCCCTACTTCAGGAGTGAGGAGCTACATACAAATATTTATATAAATTTGTCTACATAAATTACTTGGAATTTTTCTGCATAGAATGTTTATCTAGTTTATATGTATAAAGGTGTTCATAAAATAATCTAATCCTTATTTATATTTTTGTGGATCAGTGATGATATCCCCCTTATCATTTCTGATTGTGTTTATTTGAATCTTTTCTTTATTAGTTTAGCTGGTGGCCTATTTTTTTTTTTTTTTCAAAAAAAAAAAAAACAGCTCCTGAATTCATTGATCTTTTGAATGGTTTTTTGTATATCTTTTTGAGTTCAGCTCTGATTTTGGTTATTTCTTGTCTTCTGCTAGCTTTGGTATTTGCTCTTGGTTCTCTTGTTCTTTTAGTTTTGATGTTAGGTTGTTAACTTGAGATTTTTCTAATGTTTCAGATGGGTATTTAGAGCTATAAATTTCCCTCTTAACACTGCCTTAGCTATATCCCAGAGATTCTGGTATGGTGTATTTTTGTTCTCATTAGTGTCAAATAACTTGTTGATTTATGCTTTAATTTCATTATTTATCCCAAAGTCATTTAGAACAAGGTTATTCAGTTTTCATGTAATTTTATGGTTTTGAGTCAGTTTCTTAATCTTGATTTCTAATTTGATTGTGCTGTGGTCCAAGAGACTATTATGATTTCAGTTATTTTGCATTTGATGAGCAGTGTTTTACTTTCAATTATATGATTAGTTTTAGAGTAAGTGCCACGTGGCTATCAGAAGAATGTATATTCTGTTGGTTGGGTTGGAGAGACTTACAGATTTCTATCAGGGCCACTTGATCTAGGGCTTAGTTTAGATCTGTTTAATATTGTCAGTGGGTGTTAAAGTCTCCCACTACTGTGTGTGAGTCTATGTCTCTTTGAAAGTCTTTAAGAACTTGCTTTATAAATATGGGTGGTCCTATATTGGGTGCATATATATTTAGGATAGTTAGCTCTTCTTGTTGAATTGAACCCTTTACCATTAGGTAATGCCCTTCTTTGTCTTTTTTGACCTTTGTTTATTTAAAGTCTGTTTTGTCAGAAACTAGGATTGCAACCCCTGCTTTTTTTCTTTTCTATTTGCTTGGTAAATTTGTCTACATTTCTTTATTTTGAGCCTATGTGTGTCATTGTATGTGAGATGGCTGACTTGAATACAGCATACCGATGGGTCTTGCTTTTTTATCCAACTTGCCACTCTTTGCCTTTTACTCAGGGCATTTAGCCTGTTTACATTTAAGATTAGTAGTAGTATGTATAATTTTTTTTCTGTCATCATGATGTTAGCTAGTTGTTTTGTAGACTTGTTTATATGGTTGCTCTATAGTGTCACAGTTCTATAGTGTCATGGGTCTGTGTACTTCAGTGTGTTTTATAGTGGCTGTTAGTTTTTTCTTTCCATATTTAGTGCTTTCTTTGGGAACTCTTGTAAGGCACGTCTGGTGTTAATGAATTCCCTCAGCATTTGCTTCTCTGAATAGGATCTTATTTCTTTGTCAGTTATGAAGCTTTGTATGGATGGATATGAAATTCTGGGCTGGAATTTTTTTTTTTTTTTTCTGAGATGGAGTCTCACTCTTTCACCCAGGCTGGAGTGCAGTGGCGCGATCTCGGCTCACTGCAGGCTCCGCCCCCCAGGGTTCACGCCATTCTCCTGCCTCAGCCTCCCACGTAGCTGGGACTACAGGTGCCCGCCACCTTGCCCGGCTAATTTTTTGTATTTTTAGTACAGACAGGGTTTCACCATGTTAGCCAGGATGGTCTCGATCTCCTGACCTCGTGATCCACCCACCTCGGCCTCCCAAAGTGGGAATTTCTTTTCTTTAAGAATGTTGAATATCGGCCCCCAATCTCTTTTGGCTTATAAGATTTCTACTGAGAATGCTGTTAGTCTGATGGGCTTTCCTTTGTAGGTAACCTGGTCTTTCTCTCAAGCTGCCTTGAAGAGATTTTTATTTCACTTTGACCTTGGGGAATCTGATGATTATGTGCTTTGATGATCTTTTCATGGAGTATCTTACTGGGGTTCTCTGCATTTCTCGAATTTGAAGGTTGGCCGCTGTAGCTAGGTTGTGGAAATTCTCCTGGATGATATCCTGAAATATGGTTTTCAAATTGGTTCCATTCTTCCCATCTCTTTCAGGTATCCTAATCATAGATTCCATCTCTTTATATAATTTTATATTTCTCAGAGGTTTTGTACATTCCTTTTTTCTCTATTCTTGTTTTCCTTTTTTATTTCAGAAAACCAGCCTTCAAGCTCTGAAATTATATAATCCTCTTAGTCTATTCTGCTATTAATACTTGTGACTGCATTACGAAATTCTTGTAGTGTGTTTTTCAGCTCTATCAGGTTGATAACGTTTTTCTCTATACTGGCTATTTTGCCTGTCAGCACTTGCAATGTTTTATCATAAGTTTTAGCTTCCTCACATCGGGTTACAACACACACCTTTTGCACAGTGTAGTTCGTTTCCACACTCTGAAATCTACTTCTGTCATTTAAGCTATCTTTGACTCAGCCTGATTTTGGACCATGGCTGGAGAGGTGATGGGGTCATTTTATGTCTGGAATTGGTTCCTTGCGGTGGGTTCTTGGTCTAGCTGACTTCAAGAATAAAGCTTCAGACTCTCACGGTGAGTGTTACAGTTCTTAAAATGGTGTGTCCAGAGTTTGTTCCTTCAGAAGTGCACATGTGTCCAGAGTGTCTTCCTTCTGGTGGGGTTGTGGTCTCTCTGACTTCAGAAGTGAAGCCACAGACCTTCACAGTGAGCGTTACAGCTCTTAAAGGTGGCACATCCGGAGTTGTTTGTTCCTCTCAGTGGGTTCGTGGTCTCGCTGACTTCAGGAATGAAGCTGCAGATCCTCGCTGTGAATGTTACAGCTCATAAAGGTATTGCGGACCCAAAGAGTGACCAGCAGCAAGATTTATCGGGAAGACCAAAAGAACAAATCTTCCACAGAGCACAAGGGGACCCCAGTGGGTTGCTGCTGCTGGCTTAGGTGGCCTGCTTGTATTCCCTTATTTGCCCCTCCCACATCCTGCAGAGTGGTCCATTTTACAGAGCACTGATTGGTTTTACAGAGTGCTGATTGGTCTGTTTTTACAGAGTGCTGATTGCTGCATTTACAAACCTTTAGCTAGACACAGAGCACTGATTGGTGCATTTACAACCCTTTAGCTAGACAGAAAAGTTGTCCGAGTCCCTACCAGAACCAGAAGCCCAGCCAGCTTCACCTCTCAATTTGACAGAAAACAGGTACTCTGGCATTTTGAGTTTTCAGCATTCTTGTGTTGATTGCACAAGAGTTGCTAACTTTTGGATGTTTTCATTTATTTATTTATTTTCCTTTTAACAGTCTGGCCACTTTTGGGTAGGGAAAAAACATATTACAAAGTGTTCATATATCTCTTTGTTGTTTCTTAAAATACATGTTAGGATGATTGGGAGAAAATCATTTTATTAAAGTTTCAGTATGGGAGTAAATCATTAAAGGAAGTTAAGTATCAGTTTATAGTTATTTTCTCTGGCGTGTTTCTTGTTTGTTTGTTTTGTTTTTTGTTTTATTTGGTTTTGAGATGAGTACTCCTCTCTCTTGTTTAGTTCCTAATTCAACATCCAAACTACAGGATAGAGTCATGTGAACTGCTGGCATTTAAAATAAAAAAAATTCCTTCTTCCCAATCACTCAAATTATCTTATCTGCTATTGTTAGTTCTAAGTGTATCCCATTCAATTCTCCTGAGAATAAACCTCTTGTTCCTTGTCTTGTCTCAGAGACATGCATGTACTCGATGTCATCTTGAGAGCAAGAATGTTCTGGTTTGATGGTTCCAGTCTTTCAAAAGACCCCTGTATTTTGAGACCTGTGCTTAACATATGACCCTATCAACTCATTAAAGATTTGTCTCAGCTAAATCAGTTACCACTTGTCAACCTATGTTGCAAAAATTTCTTAAAATCTGTAGTCAAGTAATGAACCCTGACCTTTTCTCTTTGTGCTTATGACTTAATAGCATTTTTATTTCTTGCAATAATTTCAGTAGGATCCTAGGTATGAGAAAGAAAAAATAGGAAAGTCAAGTTGCTATCTTCAGTTAGAAGCTTCTAATCAGCTCTATTGAATGGTTAACATTAATAGTCTCTGTATCCATTATATTAATTGTATTTAATCATCACAAGTCTGATATATAGGAATTATATTGTGCCTGTTTTGTAGATGTGGTATCTGAGGCTCATTCAGGGAGTACAGGATTGTGGAATGATTATTATCAGTTTGCTTTTCTCTACCCATACCAGTTCGAAACTTTTTCTAGTCTGTTCTTTGCCTTAAGAATTGACTCCTATGGAATGCATCTCACTTACTGCTTCCCTTTGGTTAAGTTTCATCAGTGGAAGCAACTGGTAAATTAGAGTTTTTACCAGTTGGAGTCTCCTCCAGATTCTACAGTTTTTTTCCAGTTGGCCTCTCCTCCACATCCTCCTTCTCCTTCTAGAGCTTCTTCTCTTTTTCCTCCTCCTTCTGTTCTCCAGCCCCCATAGAAATGAATGGCTTACTGCAGTTGCCGGTCTTGGATGCTTCAACATCCCTTACTGTTTGTGCTCTTTAAACCTGCCCACACTCTACAAGTGATACTTTTTTCATGTCCTTTTATGTGAAACAACTATGTTGAATTTTGTTTCCCAATGAAGCTTCCCTCATAAAGAGGTAAATCTTGATACACTTCTTGTTTTTTCTTACTCCATAATCCAAATTCTTTTTTTTCTTTTTTTTTCAAATTCTTAAACACTGAACTACATTACTTTATCTTGCACTATTGACCCACAGAGTTCATTAGAGACTAATTCAAATGTAAAAAAAAAATTAAAGATATGTGTATGGGTATAGAAAATCATATCACATTCAACTAAAAAAGCATCTAGAATATGTCTTCACCAAACATTTAAGACTCAAATCGTGAAATCAAATGAAGCAACTACAAATATACAAAGCAGTTTCAAAATTTAGCCATATTGTTAAAAACACCTATTATGTACTTATTAGAGGACTTGAAATGATAGTACTGATAGGATTTTACAGCTTCTGTGCAAAGATTCTGTGTAATGTGAAGAACTAGAAGGGACAAGGCAAAAATGCTTTCTCCCCTGAGCCAAAGTTCCTAGCTTACACCCTCCTAATTCATCTACCCCAAGCATCTCCAGTCACAGCATTTGTGGATAAATGAAATAGAACAGATGGTTTAGCTGGTAAAACTGTTGCTCTAATTCTACATAGAGTTTGAGTTTCCTTCTCTCTGTTCTTCTCTGAAAATACTGGGTAGGTGATATGCAGGGCAGACTATTTAAAACAACTGTTTTTTAAAGACAGTCATTTTTCTCTTCATCAATTTCCACCCTTTCTCACATATTCCATATCATGTTTTCCATCTGTGTAAAATACTAAGGCTCCTTTTTTTCTTGGGATAGACTATCATGCTTGGACCAAATTAATCTCAGAGGAATATTGAGATTCCAATAAGAATACAGTTATTTATCTGTAAGAAAGGCATATAGTGTAGGTGCAAGGTTTAGTTCCTGCCTACTAAGAGGTTCTAATTTAATTGTGAAATTCCTCCATTATTTATTTTTCTAATTCACAGAAATTGCCTTAATTTGGTCCCATTTTGTTTTGTTTTGTTTTGTTCTCCTTAGTTTGGATTATCACAAAAATATATTGTTATTCTCTCACTCTGCAGCTCTTAATCCTTCCATTTTATTCTTATACTGAGAGATAATTAGTGCTCTAGCAGGCATATAACATAATTTTCAACTTCCAGACAGTTCTGATTTATTGGGAGTGGTTTTGTGGTATGCTGTGTTAAGCAAACGATGGTTGAGTGGGAAGGTATGTTAATATTTATTGCCAAAGTTTGCTAATACTATTCAGTGCCCAGTGACACAATGACAGCATTCAAAATGCATGTTTCCATTCTTACCCTAGAATCTAGTCACATTACAGTTCTGCCTTAAGGAGGTGGAATAGCATGATGGTTAGGATTTGGAGCCAGGCTTTCTGATTCCAAAGTCTAGATCCATCCCTTACTAGTTTTATTGAATTTAGTCTCAGTTGTTCAAGCTCTCTGCCTCATGGTCATCATCTGAAAAATGACAGTAATACTTGTATCAATTGGAGAGGGTTGTTGTAAGAATTAAATTAGTTAATATGTGTAAAAGCAGTACTTAGAACACACTAAGTACAGCTTAAATATTTGTTGTAATTACTATTCATACAATATGTCTGCAATTTTTCTGTCTTTCTGCCATGAAAAATTTTTCTCCATTTCTCTATTCAGCAGAGCCTTACCCAATTTCTAAGAACCATCTTCAGTGTTAACTTACCAGATCACACAGTCAATCCAAAGTCTATTCTTTAAGTCTCTGAAAGATTTTATTTCTATTTCCATTTAAAGTAGTTGTATTCTGTTTTGTACTTTCCCAAAACTTCTTAGGCAGTAGAAGCTTTTCCTTCTTACACTGTTTTTTCATTAGAATTCTGTGGCTGCATTCCCACTATTAGCAAGCTTCTTTCTTAACAACAAAATTGTGTTGTTTCCTTCTTAATGACATCACATTGTTGTGCATTTCATGTGTCATTAAATCATGATCTTTATCAGCATGAAGGTGAAAACCGGAGACATGCTTCAAAGAGATCTGTGTGTTTTTATAATTTTAGAAAATTATGTTTATATAGTCAATGTATATATTTTGCTCACAAAGCATATGTTTTCATCTGAATCGCAAATGCTTTTTGTGCTCAGATAAGGTACTGCTAATATTTAGGATAAGTGAAACAAAAATGCCATTATGTTTGGTTTGTGTTTAATATGTCTCTCCTATCTCTCTTTTACTCTCTCTTTCTCCTTACTACTACATATATATAATCTTTAATTGGACCAATTATTAAATTATTTCAAAAAGAACGAACTAAAGCTTTATTTCATTACAAATAAATTAAGAATTAGGAGACAATAGAGACTGATAATTCAATACCAATAGACTAATAATTGATAAATACTAAAGAAATAATTACATTACAGCATACTGTTCTGCTAAAACTAAGCTGTATCTGTGGCTTTAAAATTTGATTTAACTTATGTATAAAAGAAACAAAGATTTGACATTTACAAACAGAGAAACAGGTGCTGTCAAATACTCAGTAATGTATACAAGTGGACGTTTTCAAAGAGATACTGAAATAAATGAATTACAATAAAGCTGGGAAAAATATTAAGTTAAAAGAATTAAATGTTAGATGGATATCTACTGGAAAATACAATACTCCAAATAAAAACTTAAGGGCTAAAGAATTTTGAGAAGAAAGAAAGAAAGAAAATGAGTAGAAATTTAAAGAGGGAAAATAAATGCGGCAAACGCTGCTCCGGTTACAAGCTTTATCTTCTCATTGCCTTTCCTTCTGTGAGAATTCCTCTTTTCTTCTCCTATAAGAAATCTTATCACTGGATGTAAGGTCCAAAGTAATTCAGGTTAATGTCATTTTCAGATTCTTAATTACATCTGCAAATAAACTATTCCAAGACAATGCCAATGGCTGTGCCGAGATCATTGTTTCGAAGAACAATATCATTCAGCAGTGACAATCTAAATCAGAAATTCCAAGTCTTTGTTTTTGCTATACCTAGGCTTTTTTATATAGCAATTTATTTTTAGATTTTACCTTTCTTCTCTCATGAAAGTCTATCAAACACCTAATAATTTATGTAGTTAGAAGGAGCACGATGAGTCTCAACTAGTTGTAGGTAATTTGCATTTTTAGCATGAAAGTAGAGAACCAATACCCTGATATTCTGCAAAGAAATAGATACAACTATTGGAATTTCATACACATTATCTTATGCCATCTTTAAAAGAGTTCTTTAAGTCACAAGTACCTATATTTTTCAGAAACTACATACTTTGCCTTGATATATAATTTTCATGTAACTTTACTTATGACTGTTCAAACACTCTAAACTACTAGAATACATGCTTGCACATTTTGTATTCCTCTAGTGTCTATGTATTATGTGTATATAGTTAATTCGAAAAAACTTGTGGGTAATATTCCACAAAATACTGACTATTTTAGTACAGAAATGACAAAATCTACTTAGTAGTAACAAACTTATATTATTTGAAATGTCCAATTTTAAGTAAATTATCTAGAATTTATGAACCCCCCAAAAAAGTGACCAAGCACTTTTATATAAATAAATAATTTCAGGTAGTTTGAAAATAATTTTTATTCTAACTTTATAGACAACCTAATGTTAAGAGAGGTAAATAGCTTTACCTAAATGATTACCTAGATTTTATTTATTTATTTATTTATTTCCCCCAGGCTGGAGTGCAATGGCATGATCTCGGCTCACCGCAACCTCTGCCTCTCGGGTTCAAGCAAGTCTCCTGCCTCAGCCTTCCTGAGTAGCTGGGATTACAGGCATGCACCACCATGTCCAGCTAATTTTGTATTTTTAGTAGAGACAGGGTTTCTCCATGTTGGTCAGGCTGGTCTCGAACTTCCGACCTCAGGTGATCTGCCTGCCTCGGCCTCTGAAAGAGCTGAGATTATAGCCGTGAGCCACCACGCCTAGCCCACCTAGATTATTTAACTAGCCGGTATTTTTATGTATAAATAGAATCTAAAATTACCTTTTCCTATATATTCTGTTTTTGCTTAGTATTCTTTCTATTTGGCATGTGGGCAGTATTTGGGATAGGGCAGAACATTGACACATAGGCATTATTTTTATTTAAATAATTGCATTGGTCTTTCTTCTTCATTAATATTACTTGTCTATTCATAAATATGACAACATTATAACATTAGCTATAATGTTATAATGAATAAAATGTTATCTAAGAAATGAGATATGTTTCTAAGGTACATTTTTAAAAAATATATAAGGATGTCCCCAGTGTGTGATGTTCCCCACCCTGTGTCCAAGTGTAATGGGTGCAGCAAACCAACATGGCACATGTATACATATGTAAAAAACCTGCACCTTGTGCACATGTTAAGTTAAAAGAAATAAATGTTAGATGTATATCTACTTGGAAAATATAACATTCCAAATAAAAACTTAAGGGCTAAAGAATTTTGAGAAGAAAGAAAGAAAATAAGTAGAAATTTAAAGAGGAAAAATAAAGTATAATAAAAAATATATATATGGATGTCTCATGAAGAGTATCCTTGTTCAATTCATTTGCTAAAAGTATATTTTTAATTAATTTAAATATATTTAGAAACAAAAATATCTGACATTTGATAGTGCATGTATTAATTTTCTAGGGTTGCCATAATAAATTACCATAAATGAAGTGGCTTAAAACAACAAAGTTTATAATCATATAGTTCTGTAGGCCAGAAGTATAAGATCAAAGTGTAGAGAAGGGTGGTTATTTCTCTGAGGGACAATGCATTTTATGCCTGTCTCCTAGCTTTCAGTAGCTTCCCACAGCCCTTGGCCTTTCTTAATTCATAGATGCATTACTTAATCACTGCCTTTATGTTTTCATTGACTTTCCTTCTGTGAGATTTCCTCTTTTCTTCTCCTATAAGACATCTTATCATTGGATTTAAGGTCCAAACTAATTCAGGTTAATGTCATTTTCAGATTCTTACTTACATCTGCAAATAAACTATTCCAAGACAATGCCATAGTCACAGTTTCTGAATGAAAGTTCCTTTTGTCTGGGGAGGGACACTTTTCAACCCACTACTATGTATTACACTTCCTAGCAGGAATATTAATGACAGAGTTAAGATTAAGTCTTCCAAAATTAAAACATTCAGAGTGATATTGATTCATTCTACTTCAGAGTAGACTGAGGTAACATTTTATGCTATTATAAAAATTTTATAATAAAAAATTTGGAATATTATTATCTGTTTACCAACTCTTTAGTACAATAACAAGTGCATGTCATTACAAATATTCAAGCAAAAAATCCAGTTTCTTTAATATCAATTGAAAATATTTTATATTTTGTGACCACAAGTTAAAATAATTTAGTATTATAATTATGGTTAAATAAAATTACAAAAATTTGGGAAAACGACAGTAGCAGTCGATAGATTTTATGGTAGCCAAGTCTATGCACAGAAGCAGAATAACTATAATAGAAAAATTAATGATTTAGTATTATAATTATTGTTAAATAAAGTTACAAAAATTTGGGAAAATGACAGTAGCAGTAGATAGATTTTATGGTAGCCAAGTCTATTCACAGAAGCAGAATAAGTATAATAGAAAAATTAAAAATCAACTGATAGCACAGACAAACAAAGCAAATGACAGGCTGTTTCATAAACTCCAAAATATGAGCAAGTGGACAAAATCACCTTCTTTACCAGACCATGAAGGATCAAACCTGTGTAAAGGGAAGACAACAGGGCTTCTGGAAGTTTTATGACTGAGAGAAGCCTCTACACTCTCAACAGAAAATCACCAGATAGTGTGGAAAGATCCATCTATTAACAGCAACTAAAGTTGGAAGTGAGTGTTACAAACTCTCACTTGTAGAGAAGAACCAAAAGCACATGGTAATATAAAATGGCACCGGAACAGGACAAGCCCTTCTAATTAAAACTAGTACTTGAAGCTTCTTTCATATTGCCTCAGTCCCTGCATTAAAACCAACTTATCTTTATCCATAATCACCAGATTTTAAGCAATGTACAAGGACATTAGAGGCAAAAAATAACTCACATTCTTCCCTACTCAAATAATTTTGCAGTTCTTCAGCTTTACCCATTATTAATGAACCATGTTTCAGCTGTAAATATAAAGTCAGAATCTACTCTTAGTTGTACCTGACAGAGCTTCAAGACAAAAAGCCAGTAGGAAAACTCAGCGCCTAATCACTGAAAAATATTAAGCTAGTCATGTGTTTCAGTTTCTTCCTCCTGTCTATTCTTGGATATCTTACAAGGTATGGATGACTTTTTATGTTCTAATTCCACCTATATTTCCAAAATTAATTTCTACTATCTTCCTATAAGCACTGTAGCTTTCAATCATTTAAACTATCTAACATTCTCTTAAGTCACTCTGCTCTTTTACTAGGCACTTAATCCTTAAGTCCTTAAACGGTCCTTACTATGGTCATAAGCCAAGGAGAAGAGTCCAGTGGAGAGAGATTTTTGAATATGTAACAGAGAGAGAAATTATTAATGAGGAATAATCCTCAAAAATATAAGGTTCTTTTGCATTAATATCCTGAAAGATTTAGTTTCATGAACACTTTAGATGGTAATCTCCTTGAAGGCTGGGTTTGTCTTATTTATCTTATATTGCAAGAGCTTGGTATAGTACTTGGCTTATAACACACATGCATGGGTGAGAATAGACTTGTACTTAGAAAAATTTGGAAGGGAAGAACTTTTAAGAATATCATATCCTATTTAGTGCCTCACTTTTTTAAAAAACAGGCAAGATGAAAGAGTGAAATTGAAAAAAGTGAAGTATTAGAGATCCATTACTTGAGGAATGGAGAGGAATAAACTAAAGAATATTTAAAAGAAGCATGGGCTAGAGTAAAGATGCAATTGAAGTAATGTGAATGTTAGAAAGGGTAAAAAATCATAATGTGTAATTAAAAGCAATAGTATTCTCTACCTATTTTTACAGTTATTTATTATGTGGCTTTGTGTACAAGTAAACATGATTTTGGGATCTTAAATCAAGAGAGTTTTATTTTCTCAAAATATCCTCTATGAGTAAAACTTCTGTACTCTAAGAACCAAATATATTTCTAGAAAGACTGATGGACAAGAAAAGAGAGAAGATCTTCTACAGAGCATTTGTGGTGGGTGGTCAATTAGCTCTGCAAAGACAAATATCCAGGCAAGTTCTAACTCCAATGTGAGTTATTTTGTTATATTTCTGGAAAGGCAAAAGAAGAAAACAGTTATAAAGTAATGAATTTAACGACTCAACTATAAACCTGTAAAGGGGAAAAACTAGCAATGTCCTATTGATTAATTACATGTATTTTCAAAACTGCAACATTAAAATAATTGTTTTAAGATCGAAAAACGTGCAAGATAGTGGGGAGGTGCTGCTACAGAGCACAACCTAACTTTCAGAGAATTAATGCTTAATAATTAAAACTTAACAAATATTCCTCTATGCAACATTTCAGAAAGTCAGATATAATAATTGTAAGATTCTATAAAGTCTTATTTATACTGACTTTTTTTCTCGATTTTTTTGACGTTATCTTTCTTCATTTCCATTTGATGAGAAAGTACAATGAAAATGCAAACATGTACCTGGCATCCTGGCTTGGCTTCTAATACCATTCTCCAGACCTTCTTAAAGAAATACTTGATTTTAGGGCTGGGGCAAGAGATACATACGATGAGATTGGAACCTGTTTTTCGTGCCAGGTGATTAAAAAAAAGCGCTCCAGAAAACTCAAATCAAAACACATCGATGGGAGTATACCAAAGAGACACAGGAGTAAACTGAAAGATCTTTCAGTGGCCAAAGGTGGAACAATTGGAGCCAAAATATAAAACTGGAACAATTTGTATCTTAGCCAAAATATAAATATCCATGATTCTATATGATATAAATACATGATTGAATAAACAAATAAATAATAAATAAATAAATAAATGGGAGAGAATAGACAAATTTCCTGTGCAGAAGATTTCCAAATAATTCATGGAGTTGCTTTGCCCTCAAGGAAATGGAGCATAACTTTATGTGCTTGATGTATGTGATGCATATATTGACTTCCTTACGGAGAATGCAAAAGGGGACAGATGAGTAATTTTACACTGGAGAAACGTCAAAAACATTACGTCAGTCAGGTGATCAAGATAAACAGTAACAGTGATAAGTCACGTTGATAGTATGTAACCTTGATACCACTTGATGAGAATGGTACTTTACTTCTGCGGCCCTCCTCTGGATAACCCCAGCATAATCATAAAAAACATGAGACAAATCCAAATTAAGGGGCATTCTACAACCTATTCCTCAAAATTGTCAAAATCATTTAAAGCAAGGAAAGTCTGAGAAAACTGTCACAGCCAAGAGAAGCCTAAGGAGACATTGTGAATCAACTTAATGAGGCATCCTAGATGAAATCCTAGTACAGAAAAGAAGATAGGTAAAAACTAAAGAAATCTGAATAAAGTATGGAACTTTTGTATCCACATGGTTTCCTTAATTGTGATAGAGGCACCATATTATTGTAAGAAGTTAACAGGTGAATCTGTGTGGAGTTTATGTGAACTCTCTGTACTATCTGATGATTTATTCTGTAAATCTAAACCTATTCTAAAACAAAAATTTCATTTAAAAAAAGGCAAATGTAATTTTCTCACTTTATATCTGACTTTTTAAAAGTAGTATCATACTGAAAATAATATTTACTTTTATCAAAGTAATACATGTATGTAATTAAAAGATATATGATCTGCAAGACTCATAGAACCCCTTTTTACTTGATTTCCCCCATGGGCAAAGATATTAAGGAATTTTCCATTTCTCTACTCCTTTGAAGACTTTCCCCATTGTCCCTCTGTTCTCCTTCAATCTGAACATCCTGTTATCAAGGCTGCTGATTGTCTCTTACTCTGGAAATCTTTTTTAATAGCATCCAGGATGTCTTTTTATTGATGTTCTTTGTAGAATATGTTTTCTTAATCCTGTGTCCTCTTCTTCAGTGGCTCACTTCATTCTTTGTTTCTAGGGCCCATGTTTCAATATATTTCTGCAAAGAAATACATGGGAGGTAAATCTTGAGAGATTGTGTCTGTGAAATGTCTGTTTATCCTCATACTTGTTTGAAAATTTGGCTGATTGCAGAATTGTTATAAATAGATTTCTCAGAAATTTCTTATGACAGTGTTAAATGTTTCTATTGCTTCTCATGTTACTTTTGTCAACTCTAGTTCCATCTTTCTTCTAGGTTATTTGTATTATCTATTGTTTTCCTTCTGTGAAAGCTTATAGTTTATTTTCTCTAACCCTGATATTTTAAAATTTTACCATGGTGTACCTTGATGTGGAATTTTTTTTTCCAGTGGTTTGGACTATTTCATGTCCTGCAACACTGGTAGATTTTGTTAATTTTTTTTTTTTTTTTGGCAATTATGCCTCCCCTGTATTGTTCTCTCTCTCTTTTTTAAATTCCTACTAAACAGATGTAAAACCTCCTGCAAAATTTTAGTTTCTTAGTTTACTCCTGAAAAATCTTGGAAAGTCATTGAAATTAGACTGAGAGTGAACAATAGAAAAGAGAGAGAGAGAGTTTATCCCAAAACTAAAACCAAACAAATAAAAAAAAAAATACACCTTAGACCTCTCCAGCAGGTTACCAACACCCTCTGATGCATATTGGTAATTCCTCAGTTTTTCACTCTATTTTAAATTTATGTATAATGTAAAAGTGCCCTTGTGTTTGACTTTTATTGGCTTAAAATACACAAATGTCCAATGTAAGAGTAAGGTTTTTGAGTACATGTCCCTTGAAATCTTATTAAAGAAATTTTTTTAATGGTATAAGATTTTATGATGCAGAGCGTAACAGAAGACAAAATATTCTCACAGTATTAGAAGATGGAGGTTTTATTCTCTGAAGAAATGAAGCCAGGAAGGTTCTAGATCTGTGTTTTCTTTCTTTCTTTCTTTCTTTCTTTCTTTCTTTCTTTCTTTCTTTCTTTCTTTCTTTCTTTTTTTTACATCAGGCCTATTTAAATGTCTGGGAAATGAGAAATTCTACCTTCTCAGGAGTGAGACTTTGAGCATTTGTTCCTCATCGGTTCCTAGAATGCAAGAAAGGATTCTGCAACGAAATTGGTTTTCTTCTCAACATCTCCCTCCACATGCACTTAGCTTTGATCTTCCCCACACACATTTTGGTCCTCTGTTGTGTTCTGCACCATAGAATCTTATAACATTAAAAAAATTCCTTTAATTTGAATGGAATTCCATGGGACATACATTAACAAAACTTAACCTTATATTGGATATATGTATATTTTAATCCAATAAAAGTCAAACACAAGGGCACTTTTACATCGTACATAAATGTAAAAGACAGTAAAAAACTGAGTAATAGAAGCTTAAAGGAAATCATAGGAATATACCCAAAAATTCAAGAGGTCTTAAATCAGATGACAGTTTCCAGTTTTCCTGTTGTAATCTCTTTTGGAATAATCTTTCTGATTTTCTGTTTTTTCTCTACTTTGTTAATTATTCTTTATCAAACGTTTCTTTAATTTTCACAAATGGATGTTTCATGGCCTATATGAGGATGTTCCAGGAGTACAGAGGCCCCTCTGTTACAAATACTGCACATTTTTAAGCACAGATTTTACTGAAATTGTGTAGAAAAAGAAGAGTACCACACCATAATAAAGCAAACATACATTATATAATAAAAATTTTAAACTGCTTACATTTTCTGGTAAAACACAACTTCCAAAGAATTTTTGTGAATGTCAGTGTTTCCAGAAACTCTAGGCATGTGAATTCTTATTTCTTTGCCCTTGGGTACTTGAAGAGAGAGTTTTGATAAACTCTGCCAGAGGATCTAAAATCATTGTTAGAATTGGCCTTTACCTGAAGTCACAAAACATTTCATTGCAAATAATTTCTGAGGAAATTCATCCTTTAGCACATTCATTGCTTATAAGAGAAAAAGCAGAGTTCAAAACTGGTTAAAACACAATGTTTCTCTGAAATATATTACAAAAACAACAAAAACTCTAGGGCTGTCTGTAAGGCAGAACTTTGTTATTCCTTACAGAGTTTCCATCAGTCAATCAACTAAATTAGCCAAAGTCCCATGAATAAAAACTATTATGCTGCAGTTTACTTCTGTAAAAAGTTTTCAAAATATGTTTATTAATTTCTTTTCAATTCTTCTACAAAACCAATGGTCTACATATTAACAACTGGAAGGCATTTATGTGCACAATTTTTCATGTGAATCAAAAGCTATTCTTTACTTTCTATAAAAACACTTTAAAATAACACATCCAATATAGTTGTTTCAAGCTGTGTGTTAGCATGTGAATCGCCATGTACAATGACCAAAAACACAATTAAATGCATCATGAGATAAATCAAACAGCTTTATTTTATCATTTGAACCGATCTTCTCTCTTTTTTGTACTTATTTCCTCTTTTTTTAAGTTCAAATCTATACAGCACAAAGAAACATCAGGAGAATTAGAATATAAATTAAAGACTTTGTAGGGGACAGCTGAAAAGTTTGAAGGAATTGTAGTGGGAGACAGAAAATTAAATTAAACAGAATGTGTTGTTAAGACCAGGCAGAGCCCTCGAATTGTCATGGCTGCATTGAGAATGTGGAGTCAAGGTTGATGGCCAAGGAAAGACAGTATTTCTGGGCAAAAAGTGACGAGCAGGTAACAAATATGCAACGAGCAATTAGGTGCAGCTTTATGGTGATTCCCACTGCTCATTCTCATAATAAAAGAGGAGTTAAAAAGTTAGTTGGCTCCTGACACTGTTCTTTTCAGACTTTTCACTTCCTCAAGGATATGCTTCTGGTTTTCCCCACAATTCTAGCTTTCTCTTGTGCGTTACTTTTGACTCTAATTCCATGCCTTTCTGACATCTTGAGTTCCTAAACTTTCATTACTCTTTCTTCATTGTCTTGGCTTTAGAAATTATATATATGTCACAGTCTCACAAATTTGATCTCCACTTCAAGACTTGCTTCTGAGCTCTAGACCTTCCTATCTCCTTCCTTCCTCCCTCCCTCCCTTCCTTCCTTCCTTTCTTCCTTCCTTCCTTCCTTTCTTCCTTCCTTCCTTCCCTTTTCTTGAGATGAAATCTCACTCTGTCATATAGTCTGGAGTGTAGCGGTGTGATCTCAGCTCACTGCAACCTCCATCTCACAGGTTCAAGCAATTCACTCACCTCAGCTTCCAGAGTAGCTGGAATTACAGGCACATGCCACCATGCCTGGCTAATTTTTGTATTTTTAGTAGAGACGGGGTTTTACCGTGTTGGCCAGGCTGGTCTGGAACTCCTGACCTCAAATGATCTGCCCACTTCAGCCTCCCAAAGTGCTGGGATTACAGGTGTGAGATCTAGGCCTTCCTATCCAGCTTCTTTCTTGATATGTTCAATGAGATGCCCCACACATATCTCAAACTTAAGATATCAAAAATTCAAATTGGTTTGCCACATCTAATTTCTCCATATCCCAGTCTTTTGCAAATAATGATCCCAGTTTCTCAAGCCAGAAAAATGGGATTTCTTTTTGTGGAGAAATATTTATCTCTTTTACTCCATATATAATTCTTTGTCTTTTATCCCTGAATATTAAAACTTTTTTTTTTTCCATTTATCGCCATTTATGCTTCCTCAATTGAATCCCATAATTTTCACTTGGACTACACTATCAATTTCTTAATGGATCTTCCTGTTTCATTCATGGCCTCCTACAATCCACAGTCACACAATGATCATAAAAACTTATTGCCAACACTTAGGGTGTATTATGCCATTTCTCTTCTTAAAAGTTTTCAATGATTTTGAAATACTTCTAAAAGCTGTTCACTTTGGCATGTTAATACTTGTTTTCATTTATTTAAGAGCCAATATTAATTCAACAAATATTTATGAAGAATCTGCTATAAAGCAGATCAAGTTCTAAGCATTGCTGAGTGGCCCACACATTTATAAAACTTACTCTCTTCAAGCTTGCATTCTAATGAAAATAGCTATCATATTTTGAGTGATTATTATAGATTTTACACATACTATGTCATTTAGCCTAGTCAATAACTCAATGAGATAGTTAAAACTTCTTACATACATCTTCAATATTAGTGTCTTTGTATCAGAAAAGCCATATTCTAAGTCATCTAATACAGTTTTATTGAAGAATTTATTTATTTATTCAATAAATCTCCATTTAGAAAACATTATATAGTAAGGAATTTAACAAAACAGGAGAAAAAATTCCTTGTGTGAAAGCAGATTACACTGTAGTTGTAGAAAATGGCATTACAAGATAAAGTGGTAAAATATATAGTAGATTAGATAGTTATAAATGGCTTAGAAAATGTTGAAAGGGAGATAAAAGTTTAGAAACAGAGCTTGCTTTTGGGTACTCAAGGAAGAACTCATTAAGAATGGGCTATTTGAGAAAGACCTGGAATAGTGAGGAAGTAAGCATTTATATATCTTTGGAAGGAATGGTACAGAGGAAGGCATAGCAAATGCAAACACTCTAAGGCAGAAACATGATTTATCTGTCCTTGGAGCAGCAAGGAGACCAGTGTAGTTGTAGCAATATGAATGATATTGAGGACAAGTAATATGGTGTAACAGTTTCCTAGGGCTTTCTTCACAAACTACCACAATCAGGGAGCCTTAAAATAAGAAAAAAAAAATTATTGTTTCACAGTTCTGGAGTCTAAAATATGTAAACTTGAGGTGTTATCAGGGCCTTGCTTTCTCTGATCCTCCTCCTATCTTGTGGTGTTTGTGGGTAATTTTTGGCATTCCTTGGTTAACAGCAGCATAACTCCAGCCTGAGCCTCTATTTTCATGTGACTGTCTTCCCTTTGTGTATATCTCTGTATCGGTTTTCTCTGCTTATAAGAACACCAATCATTAGATTAGTGCCCACCCTAATCCAGTATAACCTTCTCTTAACTATTTATATCTGCAAAGATCCTATTTCCAAATAAACTCATTGTATTAATTTCCTAGGCCTGTTCTAACAAATGACCACAAACTGGGTGTCTTAATGCAACAGAAATTTATTCTGTCACAGTTCTGGAAGATAGAGGTGCAAAATCAAGGTGTCAATAGGTCCATGCTCTTTCAAATGACTCTTGAAAAGAATCTCTTCCACGTCTCTTAGCTTCTGGTATTGCTGGCAATTCTTTCTGTTCCTTGGCTTGTCAATACACCACTCCAATCTCTGCCTCTGTCATCATATGGTGACTTCCCTGGGTCTTTCTCTCTGTATCTCTTTACCTCTTCTTATAAGGGCACCAGTCATTAGATTAACCCCCATACTTATCAAGTATGAACTCATCTTAATTTGGTTAGTTATCCAATGATCTTATTTCCAAATAAGGTCACATTCATAAATACCCAGGGTTAGGATTTGAACATATCATTTTGGGGGATGCAATTTAACCCATAAGTGTTACATTCCAAGTTTATATGTAGAGCAATAATATTCAATCCACAACAGTCCATTGTCTGCCTTATAATAACTCTTGTCTATCATATGTGAAAAATTCATTCACCCCATCAGAACATCCTCAAAAGTATTAGTTTATTCTACCATTAACTCTTATGTCCCAAATCTTATCTAGCTGTCAGTTCAGAAAGTCTCAATCTCATGATCTAAATAATCTATACCAAATATAAATAAGATTCTAAGTATAGACAATTTTAGATCAAAATTCTCCTCCATCTATAGATCTATGAAACCAAACAACACCGTTTGTCCTTCCAAAATAAAATGGTGGGGCTAACATAGGATAGATATTCTGTTTCAGTCTCTTTGGGCTGCTGTAATAAAATGCTATAACCTGGGTAACTTATAAACAATAGTTTCTAAGTTTATTCTCACAGTTGTGGGGTCTGGAAAGTTTAAGATCAAGGTGGTAACAGATTCAGAGTCTAGTGAGGGCCCATTTTCTGGTGTATAGTTAGTATCTTCTCACTGTGTTCTCAAATGGTTGAAGAGCTCTTTGGGGTCGCTAATTCCATTCACGGCTCTGTTATCATAATCTAATCACTTCCCAAGACCCTGCCTCCTACTCCCATCATCTTGAGGATTAGGATTTCAACATATGAATTTTGGGGAAACACAAACATTAGACCATAGCACATTAAGAAAGACAGAAAAAATAAAGAATAAATTGATTGATAGTCAAAAGCAAGTTTTCAATAAAGCAGAGCAGTTCAACTAGGTTTTAAGGCCTGAGAGCAATCCTCTGTTGCTCAGTGACCTGCCCTTTCTACCCTCTGTGGCAGCAGTAGTCCCCCAACTTCTTTGACCTCTAACCCTTTGGTGCTGCTCTTGGAATCACTGTTCCTTCATTTTTTCCTATCTCTGTCTCTTTTAGTCCAGGCTATTAGAATTTCTGTTGGAATAAAAGTATTAAAAACCATGTTGGTTTTCCATGGATGCTAAGGGGGCACTCAATTAGATATGAACATTTTCCATGAAGCCTCCCTGGATAACCCTATGTCTAATCATTGCTTTAGATGACATGGTTGATTGGATAGATGAGTCACACACCTGACCTTTTCACCAAAAGGTTGTCTAGTCACACTCTTGGCTCTACACATGCTCAGAATTTTCCAAATCATCAAGAGCTGATTCATTTTTGTTTGGCAGTTTTTTTCCAAGCTTACCTCCTTTTTAAGTATTCTACTATAAGATGTAAGAAGGAACAAGGTTGCAACTTCTATATATTGCCCCAAAATCTATTTAGCTAAATATCCAAGTTCATTGCTCCAAGTTCTACTTTTTACTCAATGGTAGAACATAATTAGCCCAAGTTTTCTGCACTTTATAACAAGGATCACCTTTCCTCCAGTGTTCAGTATCATGTTCCTTATTTTCTTCTGATACCTCATTTTAGAGCACCTTTAATATCCATTTTCTACCAATAATATCTTCAAGGCAGCCAGGCTTTTTCTAACATATGTCTCAAAACTCCTCCAACCTCTACTCAGTACCAATTTCCAAAGCCACCTGAACATTTTTAGATATTTGTTACAGCAACACGTTATTATCCAATATCAAAATCTGTATTAGTGTCCTGGAGCTGTTGTAACAAAGTACCATAGACTGAGTGGTTTTATATAATGACAATGTATTGTTTCAAAGTTCTGGAAGCTATAAGTCCAAAATCAAGGTCTTTGCAATGTTGGTTCCTTCTAACGGACAGTTCCTGGTATTGTAGACATGTAATTCCCATATAGTTCTTCCAACAGTTCTTGGCATTGTAGACATATAATTCCCATCTCTGTCTATGTTTTCATATGCTTTAGTTCTTTCCACTCTAAATTTTATAAATGACCATTCTTATTTTCTTATAAGAATACCAGTTATTTGAGTAAGATCCATTCTAATCCGGTATGACCTTATCTTGACTACATCTACAAAGACCATATTTCCAAATAAGTTCATATTCATGGGTACTAGTGATTAAAACTTCAATATGTCTTTCTTGAGGTCACAACTAAACCCACAAAATATGGCATCAATTTCATTTCTGCATTGCATCACTAAATTATTGAAAATCAATATGGTTGCCATGCTGTAGTAGACAAAACTGTTCAGATTTCTATGTCTTGAAATTAACAATATAAGGTAGTTTACAGACAAAAAATAATGAATTATTCTTTTTTATTAATCCACAAAATTATTTAATAAAGCTAAACATACAATGATAATGTTGCTTAAAATAGTTTACTATTTGGCTTTATTCATTGATCTTTTTGGAATATGTGGTTAGATTTTGGATATGAGTCATTGGGTTAATGGCAGTGAAATTTTCAGAGTTAAGAAAGAATAGGGGAAAGAAAGGTTTGGGATAAAAGATAAGGAGACAAGTTAAGTAAGTCAAATTTAAACTATCTATTAGGCATGGATGTTAGGTGGGCAACTGTATATAGGTAAACAGAGTTTGAAACGAAGGTCCAGGATGGAGATATAAGTATGGAGTGATCAAAATACAGGTAATCTTTATAAACATGAGGTTTACAGAGATCATCAAAGGAGTGAGAAAATAAAGGAGTGAAAAAGCCATGCCCTAAAACACTCATGTCTGTGTGGTGAAGTGACCATGAAAAAACCCATCATCTTTATTTTTTCTCAGGTTGATGCAGTCACAGTAATTTTTGCATATTTATAATTTTATAACTAAAAATGTTTTCCCAAGCCACAAATATATATTTATAGAATACTCAAAATATTGTATTTCTCTGTAGGTTTTATGTGTATCTCCATTGTTTCATTGCCTGGTCCAGGAAATTAGGAATTTCAACTATTTTTTTTATCATAACAAAACAAATGTGGAAAAAAGTCCTGGTATGTGGTGGCTATAGGATCTCCATTGTTTTGTGATACAAATATAAATATTAGTAATGTTTACATTTTTCACTATGATAAATTGCCACTTTATTCACTAGTACTCAATAAACAGAAAAGACTGGACAAATGGACTAAAACTAAAACTGAAATGCTTTTTCTAAAGTAAGTTTTTCCATTTAAAATATTACTTTGGCAGACTGTAGGAATAAGGTGTTCTACATCTCTTGTTCTTAGATACAGTTTTTAAAAAGTAGCTCCTTAAGTACTGACGAATTATTTTTTCTGATCTAAAAGTCCATGGGAAGATTAACTAGAACGTTCAAGTGTATGGTGGTACATAATAATAAAAAGATTTGCTGAAGTATGGAGTTTGTTAAGCCAAACATCTTATTTGGAACTCGTTCAAGGTAGTTCGTAATTGCTAGTATCAGCAAGACCAGAGAAAACACTTTTATCCTCAGCATTGTGTGGACGGTATGTGCAGTCATGCAAAAATATTCAAAAATAGTCACTAAAAATGTATTTTATTTGGCTTAAAACTGTTACGCCTTAAGCTTCTGAGATGATACATAAATATTGGCATTAGAAAAAGCAACAATATGATATAATCAGATTTTCTTTGTATTTTATTCTGAGTCCATATAATTTTTAGAAAAGAAATTAAGATTTAAGTAAACATACTCGAAATCAGGTAGTTCTGCTATTTCGAATCATAAAAATATAGGCGTAGTGTCTAATAATAGTAACATACCTCTTAAATTCCTTAAATTATGGCAACATACAAGAAAATAATTTTATTTATCTTAATAATAAAATGAAATGACCTAGTATATAGGCCATCTATAGATAGGTCATATATTTTATTCTACCTACCTATAAATTCATATATATTAAATAATTCATATATAACATTTATAAATATATTTTGTATAAATTTATATAAATAAATATAAATGTATATATCTGTATATTATATATAATTTATATATAATATAAATATATATAAATTATATAATGTAAAATATTCTACCTACATGTTATGAGCTGAATTATGTTTTTCTGAAGTTATATTTTGTTGAAGCCCTAATCCACAGTACCTCAGAATGTGACTGTCTTCAGAGTAGGGCTTTTAAGGAGATTTAGGCATACTTTATTTTGTTTTATTGCATTTCACTTTATTGCATTTCACAGATATTGCATTTTTTTACAAATTGAAGGTTTGTAGCAAACATAAGTCAAGTACATCTATTGATGCCATTTTTCCTACAACATGTGCTCACTGCATGTCTCTGTGTGACATTTTGGTAATTCTCATAATAGTTTAAGTTTTTTTCATGCTTATTATATTTGTTATAGTGACGTGTGATCAGTGATCTTCAGTGTTACTACAGTAATTGTTTTGGGGTACCATAACCTGTACCCGTATAAAACACCAACTTAATCCATAATTGTTGTGTGTGTTCTGATTGCTCTACTGATCAAGCTTTCCCAAGATCTCTCCCCATGGGCCTCTTTTTTCTATTCCCTGAAGCACGACAGTATTAAAATTAGGCCAATTACCTGGCGCAGTGGCTCACACCTGTAATCCCAGCACTTTGGGAGGCCGAGGTGGGCGGATCACAAGATCAGGAGATCGAGACCATCCTGGCTAACATGGTGAAACCCTGTTTCTACTAAAAAATAGAAAAAATTAGCGATGGTGGTGGACGCCTGTAGTTTCAGCTACTTGGGAGGCTGAGGCAGGAGAATGGCGTGAACCCAGGAGACGGAGCTTACAGTAAGCCAAGATAGTGGCACTGCACTCCAGCCTGGGTGACAGAGCAAGACTCCGTCTCAAAAAAAAAAAAAAAAAAAAAAACTATGCCAAACCTATTCTGCCTGTCCTCTAAAGATGGCACAACAAAGCCTGGATGACAGCACATCTTTTTACAGCAAGGTTTACTGAATATTTTAAGGTTTACCGAAGATTTTAAGCCCAGTGTTGAGACCTATTACTCATAAAAAAAGATTCACTTCAAAATATTACTGCTTATTGACACTGCAGCTAGTCACCCAAAGGCTCTGGTGGAATTGTGCAAGGAGATTAATGTTGTTTTCATGCTTGCCAACACAACATCCATTCAGCAGCCCATGGATCAAGAGTCATTTTCACTTTCAAGTCTAATTATTTAAATACATATTTGAAAGCTAAAGCTGCTATAATCATTCCTCTGCTGTATCTGTGCACAGTAAACTGAAAACCTTCTGGAAAAGACTCACCATTACAGATGAAATTAAGAATATTTTTGATTCATAGGAAGAAGTCAAAATATCAATATTAACAGAAATTTGGAAGAAGTTGATTCCAACTGTCATTGATGACTTTGAGGGGTTCAAAATTTCAGTGGAAGAAGTAACTGCAGATGTTGTCAAAATAGCAAGATAACTAGAATTAATAGTGGAGCCTGAAATGTGACTGAGTTGCTGCAATTTCGTGATAAAATTTTAATGGGTGAGGAGTTGCTTCTTATGTGTGAGCAAATAAAGTAATTTCTGAGATGGAATCTGCTCATGATAAAGATGATGGGTACACTGTTGAAGGGACAACAACAAATTTATAGTATTACATAAACTTAGTTGATAAAGTAGCAGCAGGGTTTGAGAGGATTAACTCTAATTTTGAAAGAGGCTCTGCTGTGTGTAAAATGCTATCAAACAGCATGATATGTTACAGAGAAATCTTGCAAAAGAAAGAACCAAATTGATGCAGCCAATTTCATTGTTGTCTTATTTTAAGAAATTGTCATAGCCATAGCCACCTTACCCTTCAGCAACCACCCCCTTGATCAGCATGCAGTAAGACCCTCCACCAGCAAAAATATTACAGCTCTCTGGAAGCTCAGATAATTGTTAGCATTTTTTAAATGATAACATATTTTTATATTGAGGTATATACTTTTTAAAGACATAATGCTATTGCACACAATCGACTACAGTATTGTGTAGACATAACTTTTGTATGCATGTAAGAACCAAAAATTTTTGTGACTCACATTATTGTGATATTCACTTTACTGTGGTAGTCTGAAATGCACTTATGATATCTCCAAGGTAAATATATTAGAATGAGACCTTTAGCATAGGCTCTAATCCAGACTAACTGGTTTTCTTAGAGGAAGAGGACAGATGAAGAAACAGACACTAGTGGTATAAACACTCAGAACAGAGACCATGTGGCAATGCAGCTGGAAGGCTGCCATCTGCTAGCCAAAAGAGAGACTGACCTCAGAAGTAAAGCAGCTTGCTGACACCTTGGTCTTGGAATTTATGCTTTTAGAACCCTAAGAAATAAATTTATGTTGCTTAACCCACTCAGTCTGTGGTATTTTGTTTTGGCAGCCCTACTAAACAAATGCACTAATAATAATTTTTTATATATGTAATCACAAGTTCTCAAGAATTACAAGATAATAAAATGTGTTTAACACTAAAGTCATACCAAACATTAATCTGTTTGTGATGGTTTAGAAGAAATTTTAGACACTGCAATATCTCAAATTATTATTATTAGGATGAATTACTATTACTGTATTTTAGAAATACAAAAATGCTATCCAAGAGCATTCCACCTGACAGAATATAACAGAAAATGAGTTTAGATTCTTTATTCTTAAATATTGAGTCTGAAGTACAGCATTAAAATAATCAACTATAAAGGAATAGTTTAGCACTAAAATAAAATGGTAAATTTTATTTACTATTATATAAGAAAAAGGCAATGTACATTGCTCAAACTTTTAATAAACAATATTAACTGAAATATTTCAGTCTTATTAAATATGTCAGAGATAAACCTATATATGATAGCATCACAATAGGCACAATATATGGATTATTTTCATTAATTTTATCTTTATTGATAACGAAGACTGTATAAATAAAAATTTTAATTTTATGTAATTTCTAACTTTGTATAAAAGGATGTATACAATTGTTGGTGTATTAGAGACTGTACAATTTTTCTTCTGTTCATTCTCTCTCCCTACCTCCTGAGAAATACCTCCAGGAATTCATTGTTTCATTTTAGTGAAATATTTTATGTGTTACTTTTTGTAAAATTTTTCAAAGTAAAACAGTTTTATTTGCCTGAACAGAGTTTGACATTGTATCTTTTCTGTGAATACCTCAGATAATGACTTCTGTAGCATTAGACCCATTCTGAAAATATGGTAGGCCCCCTTATTTGCATTTTGCTTTTTGTGATTTCAATTACCTGTCATCAACAAAAGTCTGAAAATAGTTGAATACAGTACAGGATACTCTGAGAGAGAGAGAAAGAGAGACCATATTTACATAAATTTTATTACACTATATTGCTATAATTGTTTACTTTTATTATTACTTATTATTATTAATCTCTTACTGTGCCTAATATATAAACATAGGTATGTTTGTATAGGAAAACACATAGTGTAAATAGCATTCAGTATCCGCAGTTTCAGGCTTCCACTGGGAATGTATTCCCTGCAGATAAGGGTGGACTACCGTATTTACATAATCGACTTCCCTTTTCAGTGTAATTGTCTCAGTACTTAGCTCTGTTCATAGTATTAGTGAGCTCTTATTGAATTAAATACTATTCAAAGATTAAAGAAAGAATGGATTTGATAAAATAAATACAGTTCTTGATGGTACCATACCATATTCTGACAAACTTTTACTGAATATTAAATGTATAAAGTAAACACACAACAGTGTACCGGGTAAAATCATATAGGTGTATATGGAAAATAGGCAAACTAACATGGGGCAGAATTGATAGAGTCAAGAGCTTTGGCGAATGTCTTGTACAATCAATTGATTAAAATACTATAAAATAAAATAAAAATCTTTTATCTCTCACTATCAAATTACAAGCCATCATTTATTATACATATGGATGGTATGTGTATATGTAAAAAATCTCTACAGATGTGTTTTATAATATATCTAGATATATTGTACATACATGTGTTTGTACGTACACGTTACTTACTTTCAAATTCTAGATAAATTCCCAGTTACAAAAGTTTAAGCTAGAGAAGGACCTGGGAAAATGGTTAATATTCTAAAAAAATATATTATAAAGGCCCAAAACATCATGTGGATTATACCATGTTTCTGTCTTTAGCTGCAGGAAGAAAGGTAATGTCAGAAAGAGAGATGGTGCAAAGCCTTCATTTGCAGTGATTATCAGAATCACAGAGTCAATGAGCCAACGTAATAAACCTTCTTTAAGGAGTATTCATGTGTGAATTTGAGAAATTAAAAGCTAATTTACTGAAAAGATAATGTAATGTTTAAATAAATGAAAGAAAATGCAAAATGATTGGGTGTACACTGAATCACAGATTAACATATAGCATTGTTAAACTAAGCAATCTTTCCTTTTTTTTCATAAATTTTAAAGTAAGCAAAGGATGAATAGATCTGCCAAGTAAACCAGTAAAATCTTGTTTTAGTTAGAACGCAACGTAATAACTTTCTCTGTCCAGTGAATTTCAACTCAGTGGTATAGGCCCTGGGGCAGAATAACATTTAAGATGTACAGGCATTACAGTTAAGGGCAAAAAGGACTAGGCTAAAAAGTACAGAGAGAATTAATGTCTCCTCTTTTCCTTTTATTGGATCTAGCCTTTCACACGTGAGAACATTTCCTGTATATTGGTTTCTGTGTAAGTTGGAAATAAATTGAGTTGCAAATTTGCATAAGGAAGTGACAGGTCTACTCACTGCTTCCTGTTAATTTATTCTTTTCTGAATATATCTCTTAACTATCTCAGATTTAGCATTCTAATCAACTATTTAGAAACAATCTAGTAACATACATCAGAAAGGAAGTGCTAAAGTTAATTCAAGTTCAGATCTATCACTATTCAACTAGTAGAGTCAGAGATCCTAGATGACCTGCTTGAGTCATTCAGAAAGAACACACACATTTTCTGCCTTTTAACCCAGTACATTTTTGTCATGCAATGCTATTCTCAGCATGCTATATTCTTCATTATATATCAGTGAAGAAAAGGATTGGACAGTATCATGCCCAAATTTGACTAACAAGCAAGTTTATTCCAAAAACAAAAAGTAGACCTCAAACCTGTAACAATATTTTCCAAAAACATAGTGTAGTCCTTTTTCTCCAATTTTTATTGTGATAAAATACTCATAATATAAAAATTACCTTTGGGAGGCCGAGGCAGGCAGATCACGAGGTCAGGAGATTGAGACCATCCTGGCTAACACGGTGAAACCCCGTGTCTCCTAAAAATACAAAAAATTAGCCAGTCGTGGTGGCTGGTGCCTGTCGTCCCAGCTACTTGGGAGGCTGAGGCAGGAGGATGGTGTGAACCCGGGAGGCAGAGCTTGCAGTGAGCCGAGATCGCGCCACTGCACTCCAGCCTGGGCGACAGAGCGAGACTCCATCTCAAAAAAAAAAAAAAATTGCCATTTTATGTATGGAGCTTAGTGGTATGAAATATATTCATATTGTGTGACCTTCACCAACATCCTTCTCCAGATCTCCTTTAATCTTGCAAAACTGAAACTCTAGACTTATTAAATAATAGACCCTGATGTTTCCCTCCCCCCAGCCCCTGACAACTACCATTACATTTTTTGTCTTTATGAATTTGTCTATTTTAGGTGTCTTATATAAATGGAATTATACAGAATTTGCCTTTTGTGACTGGTTTATTTCACTTAGCATAATGTTCTCAAAGGTCACCTATGTTGTAATCTTATGTTTTAAGGCTTAATACTATTCCATTGCATGTATAAATAATATTTTGCTTATCTGTTCATCTGTTTATGGACACTGGGTTGCTTCCACCTTTTAGCTATTACAAATAGTTTCTATGAACATAAATATACATATATATTTTTGAGACTCATATTTCTTTTGAGACCATTTGATGAAAAGACTGTCCTTTCCTTATTGAATGGTCTTGGCATCCTTACCTAAAATTATTCTACCATAGGATAGCCTTTTTAGAAAGCTGAAATATTAATGCAGAATAGAGTGATTGGTATATGTAAGATTAAATATAAAAAGATTTCCTTATAACTCAATGCATTCTTCAAAACTTGATAACTAAAAAATAACTTAATAAAATATTTTTACTGTCTTGGCGTGGTGGCTCATGCCTGTAATCTCAGCATTTGGGAAGCGAGGCAGGTGGATCACGAGGTCAGGAGTTCAAGACAAGCCTGGCCAAGGTGGTGAGACCCTATCTCTACTAAAAATACAAAAATTAGCCGGGCATGATGATGGGCACCTGTAATCCCAGCTACTCGAAAGGCTGAGGCAAAAAATTGCTTGAACCCGGGAGGCAGAGGTTGCAGTGAGCTGAGATTGCGCCACTGAACTCCAGCCTGGGTGACAGTGTGTCTCTGCCAAAAAAAAAAGAAAAAAAAAATTTCTACTTTCTGGTTATAGACTTTTTATAAGCCAATGTAAGGGCTGGGTAGAGTGGTCACACCTGTAATTCCAAAGACTGAAGGCAGAGTGGGGAGGACTGCTTAAAGCCAGTGAGTTCCAGACCAGCCTGGGCAATATTGCATGATCTAACTCTACAAAAATTTTAAAAATAGGCATGGTTGTGCATTCCTGTAGTCCCAGCTACTTGGGATGATGAGGCAAAAAGATCCCTTGAGCCCAGGAGTTTTAGGCTGCCGTGAGCTATGATTGTGCCACTGCACTCAAGTCTATGTGACGAAGTGAGACCTCATCTCTAAAAAATAAAAACAAAATTAAACTATTTTTATACTTATGTTTATTTCTCCTTTATTCATATATATCTATGTATTTCAGCCTAGGTGGTACAAAAATGTTGCATTAGATGCACACACAAAACTATTCAAATGGCATTTATATACCTATTCATGCATTCTTTATATATTCATATATTAAAGTAGCTGTAATTTAGGACTTAGTAAATAGCAAGCATTGTGAGGGGGCTCTGGGGACGCAAAGGTAAAGAAGACCAGGACTTAGTTCTTAAAGCTAGCCCACACAATATTAGGAAAAGATACTGCACGACCTTAAAAGACACATTCAAGAGATACAAGGATAGTGAATATGAGAGATCCTCAGCTCAGCAAAAGAATATCCAGAAAGTATTAGGGAAATGGGGTCTTAGCTGTATACATTATGTAGTTCTACACACACACACACACACACACACACACACGCACACAGTTACTGTGTCCGGAATTGGTGGGTTCTTGGTCTCACTGACTTCAAGAACGAAGTTGCGGACCCTTGCAGTGAGTGTTACAGCTCTTAAGGTGGCGCGTCTGGAGTTGTTCCTTCCTTCTGATGTTGGGATGTGTTAGGAGTTTCTTCCTTCTGGTGGGTTCTTGGTCTCGCTGGCTTAGGAGTGAAGCTGCAGACCTTCGCGGTGAGTGTTACAGCTCTTAAGGCGGCGTATTTGGAGTTGTTCGTTCCTCCCGGTGGGCTCGTGGTCTCCCTAGCTTCAGGACTGAAGCTGCAGACCTTCGCGGTGAGTGTTACAGCTCATAAAAGCAGTGTGGACCCAAACAGTGAGCAGTAGCAAGATTTATTGCAAAGAGCGAAAGAACAAAGCTTCCACAGCACAGAAGGGGACCCGAGCGGGTCGCCACTGCAGGCTCCGGCAGCCTGCTTTTATGCTCTTATCTGGCCCTATCCACGTCCTGCTGATTGGTAGAGCCGAGTGGTCTGTTTTGACAGGGCGCTGATTGGTGCATTTACCATCCCTGAGCTAGACATAAAAGTTCTCCACGTCCCTATCAGATCAGTTAGAGACAGAGTATGGACACAAAGGTTCTCCAAGACCCCACCAGAGCAGCCAGACACAGAGTGTCCATCGGTGCATCCACAAACCTCGAGCAAGGCACAGGGTGCTGATTGGTGTGTTTACAATCCCTGAGCTAGACATAAAGGTTCTCCACATCTCCACCAGACTCAGGAGCCCAGCTGGCTTCACCCAGTGGATCCTGCTCCAGGGCTGCAAGTGGAGCTGCCTGCCAGTCCCGTGCGTGTGCTCGCACTCCTCAGCCCTAGGGTGGTTAATGGGACTGGGCACTGTGGAGCAGGGGGTGGTGCTCGTTGGAGAGGCTCGGGCCGCACAGGAGCCCATGGAGGGGGTGGGAGGCTCAGGCATGGCGGGCTGCAGGTCCCGAGCCCTGCCCCAAGGGAAGGCAGCTAAGGTCCGGTGAGAAATCGAGCGCAGTGCCGGTGGGTTGGCACTGCTGGGGGACCCAGTACACCTTCCGTAGCCGCTGGCCTGGGTGCTAAGCCCCTCATTGCCTGGGGCCGGCAGGGCCGGCCAGCTGCTCCGAGTACGGGCCCGCCAAGCCCACGCCCACCCGGAACTCCAGCTGGCCCGCAAGCGCCGCGGGCAGCCCGGGTTCCCGCTGGTGCATCTCCCTCCACACCTCCCCGCAAGTGGAGGGAGCCGGCTCCCACCTTGGCCAGCCCAGAAAGGGGCTCCCACAGTGCAGCGGTGGGCTGAAGGGCTCCTCAAGTGCCACCAAAGTGGGAGCCCAGGCAGAGGAGGTGCCGAGACCAAGCGAAGGCTGTGAGGACTGCCAGCATGCTGTCACCTCTCATTACCATATATATAGAGTAGTGCCCTGTTATCCATGACGGATACATTCCAAGAACCACAGTGGATGGCAGAAACCACAGATAGTACCAAATCCCATATATACATATATATATGTATCTACATACATACCTATGATAAAGTTAAACTTATAAATTAGGTACAGTAAGAGATGAACAACAGTAACAATAAAATAGAACAATATAACAATATAGTATCATGTGAATGTGATCACTCTCTTTATCAAAATATCATATTACATGTATTTTCAGACCACAGTTGAGTGTAAGTAATTAAAACTGCAGAAAGCAAAACTGCAGATAAGGGAGTACTACTAAGTATATTATGCTTAAATTTTAAACATAATAATCCCCTCAGCAATTATTTCTTTCTCTCTCTCTATACATATCTATATAAATATCTATATAAAATCTATGTAGATATAAAATATATATAATATATAAAATATATAGATATAAAATCTCCATGTCTATATATAGATATAGATATAGAGAGACATACATGTACACACACAGTTATGTATATGTCTGTAAGAGATAAATAATTTTTCTATCTTGCAAACACTTCTAATATTTATACAAGACCAGGGAAGGTGCATAGAAACCATTCTATCATAATGAATATACCTTAAATTGCCTAAAATAATTTATAAAATTAGTTTTTAAAACTTTCTAAAATTTATTACGTATAAATCAAAGTCTTCATTCAATACAGTAGTAAGTTTTAAATTTTAAATCTTTATACTACAGATTATTGCTCTCTTTATAACAGAAAAAGAGCTTCTGCATTGAAAAAATATCTAGTGTTCCTATTAAAGGTAAATATTTCTTTAGAACTACATCAAAAGAAATTGTTTCCAAACAAGACTGTCTATGTGAAAGAAAGCAACTATATTGCACACTTAATAGATACCTTTTTGTTAAAGCTATCAATCATGTTAGAATACTTTAAAAGCAGTAACAAAAAAAGCTGAACTTTGTATTCTATAATCCATTAGATGGAGAGCTGAAACAAGAACGTTAATCTCTCAGGGTTTAATATATACTGAAAATACAGGTGTTGCTTTCTTCTAGCAAATTAAAGCTGCCCTCATTTTTCCCATTTGTGGACTTCTGGGGTGAAGCAGAACAAATCTTATGCTATGATCAAACCTTTTCTCTCGAGTGCTCCTCAGTTATAAAATGCTATTCAATTTGGATGCCTTCCTTACCACAGACCTTAGTGAATCTTGTCAGTGTGGTATGGCGTGGATATGCATGGCTAGGGTTAGTAACCTCACTAAGGAAATTCCGAAGGTCCCATTTTGATGATGAATGTAGATATCTTGGCTCACAGATATGATTTGGCTCACTTTCACCACCAAAATCCCACTTTGAATTGAAATAATCTCCAGGTGTCAAGGGTTGGACCAGGTGGAAGTAATTGGATCATGGGAACGGTTTCCCTCTTGATGTTCTCGTGATGTTGAGTGAGTTCTCACGAGATCTGATGGTTGTATAAGTGTCCGGCATTTCCCCTACTGGAACTCTCTCCGTCTTGCTGCCTTGTGAAGGAAGCGTCTGCTTCTGCTTTGCCTTCCACCGTGATTATGTTTCCCGAGACCACCCTAGCAATGCGGAACTGTGAGTCAGTTAAACTTCTTTCCTTTATAAATTACCCATTCTCGGGTATTTCTTCATAACAGAGTGAGAACAGACTTAATACACTTACTCTGCCAGATTGCCTTTCAGGAGTCTTCAATTTAGTACAGAGAAAATTTAGTCAAAATTTCCTCTCTGAAGTCAATGAAAACTGTGCATTTTCTTAACAGTGAGAATTAACCAGAATTGAAAAATCATAATGACCATTTAGCTTTGTTTCAATACAGCTTAACCAACTCTCATAAGAAAATTTGTTATATTTCACTATTTTAACAATTATATCCTGGACGGGCACGGTGGCTCACGCTTGTAATCCCAACACTTTGGGAGGCCGAGGCGGGCGGATCACGAGGTCAGGAGATCGAGACCACGGTGAAACCCCGTCTCTACTAAAAATACAAAAAAATTAGCCGGGCGTGGTGGCAGGCGCCTGTAGTCCCAGCTACTCGGAGAGGCTGAGGCAGGAGAATGGCGTGAACCCGGGAGGCGGAGCCTGCAGTGAGCCGAGATTGCGCCACTGCACTCCAGCCTGGGCGACAGAGGGAGACTCTGTCTCAAAAAAAAAAAAAAAAAAAAAAAAAAAATTATATCCCAAGGAAATAATTAGAATAGATAATTACTTTTTGAATCTCTTCCTAAGGATTTAAATTTGAAATTGGTGTGAAGTAAAACTCTTTAATAAGATTTGAAGACATTAATAAGTGAATGCTCTCAAAATCTATTGAATTAAGCTTACTCCTAAAAAAATTACCGAGTTAAAGTAAATACTCAAATGCAGCCAGACACAAAAGTATAGCTTATAATAAGGTACGAGCAAATCAAATTACAGAGAAAGTACCCTGTTTAGCAATTACTCTTCATTACTGTGGGCTAACTTGTCCAAATTACGAGTCCCTTCTATTTCCTCTCACCCCAGCAATTATTTCTTTCTTTTCTCCTGCCCTCCCTCACTCTTTTCTCTTCTATTTTTCTTTTTCCGTGACTTTTCTTGGCTTTGGGGAACATTTCTGAAAATTATCTGGGTGCTTAACAGAGCACATAGCTAAAAAAAATAAACCAAGTTTCTCCCATTCCAGACATTTAGAGCTTCCGTTAATGCGTTGTGACATTCAAAGAACATTATAATAAAGAAAACACTTTTTCCTCAAATATATAGTTTTTATTCTCTAATAATGCTTAATAGGACTAGACAAATGCTTTTTTTGTAACTCCTACTCTGAGATCTTAAGAATAAAGAATACAAGTCTTAACTTACCTAAACTCACCATAATAAAACATAGAAGCCTGTCTCCTCCTTCCCTATCACTTGACATAGGCTAGCATGCTGATCTTATTTATTATATGTGTGCCTATAAGGATAGGTTATATTGGAGAACAGAAAAAAATAATCACTATACATTAGTAAATGAATTAAAGCTACAGCTACAGTTCAATAATAAAAACAGAATTATTTGCTAGCTTAAATAACACCTTTTTACCTTCATTATGGATATACTATGTAAAAACCTTGAGTAGAGTGTTGACTGTCCCCTTGCTTTTTTTTTCTTTTTTTGATCCTATGCAGTGGCATCCCTTTATCATATAGCAAAGCTCAACATTTTAGGTAATATTAAATGATGAAAACCCCCAACTTCCCAGCACTGAATTGAATTAGTCCCTAAATTCTAGTCCTTAAAATGTCGTTTTTTATTTTTCTCCTCTTCACTCCACTGAGACGATCACCATGTCTGACCTGGTATTGTTGCCGCCACATTTTAGTTGTCCAGATTCTTCTCTTATCTTTTATTATCAGTCTATCTTCAATTCTATCAGAGTTTTATTTCTAAAGTAAAGCCTGAATTATGAGGAAACTCTGCTTAAAGATATCCAATAGTTTTCAAATGTCTGCATCAAGTCCAGATTATTTACAGTGATAATTTAGTCCCTTCATATTCTTATCTCAGCTAATTTATCACTTGGTTTTGTATATTCACTGTTTCAAACGTAGCTAAAGCAACAGTGCCCTAAAAAGCATCACACTCTTTGGTACCATTATACCTTTAGTATTTCTATTTCCATTTCCTTTTTTTTTTTTTTTTGATATGTTTTCTTCTAATGAACACGTAATAATACCATGATTTGACATTTAGTTCAAATAACTACCCTATGGTGAAGGCTTCTCCTCTCCCACCCTCTTGTTCTCACTCACACCCCTTAGAGCACTTATAATTTTGTATTATAATTGCAGTATTTGTTTCTATTCATGTCTCCCGCAAAATAAGTTTAGCTACGCAAAGTCACCATACTCAGAAACATTGATTACATGTGATTATTCTTGAGTATCAATAACTTTGCACAAGGCTTGGTCAGCAGCCTGTTTAATAATATGTATATATACTTAGAGTGAACTAATGTGAAAACATGCCTTAGCCATTAGTAGGAGCTAACTGTGAATCTGCATATGTCCTTTTCTCCAAAAATATCCTAAGAACAAAGGGGTGTAGGATCCTGCTTGTATCATGTACCATTAGGGTGAACATTACTGAGAAATAATCATTTTAACAGATATTTCTAATTGTCCTTCTATATCTGATTTCCCCTTGCTCATTTTAGCAACAGAATCTATTACTCTGGTATAGGATTGCCTGGCTAGAAGTTATCTATCCAGGCTTTCCCTAAACTCTTGCCATTGGTATATTAGTGGAAATAATAGCTTCAGCTACGAGATTACAATCTTAAAGAGGAATGAATTTGCCCTCTCATGCCTTAATTTCTCCACTAAGTAAGAAGAAATGCAGATGTAGTGCTGGTGAGTCAGCTTCAACCATGTGGAGGAGGATAAGCCCTCAGAGATGAGGAATCATTTTCGACATGGAAAGTAGCATTCCCTGGATGTCCTCATGAGATGTCTACCAGCCCTGGGTCGCTCACTATTAAAATTTGATATTTAAGAGATGTAAAATTTTCTTTTGTTTGAGGCACTATAGATTTGAGGTTCTTGGACATCTTAGTATATACTATAAAAAAATAAAATATGCTAACATAGTGAAACCCAGCCTCTATTAAAAATAAAAAAATTAACCAGGCATGGTGGCCCATGCCTGTAGTCCCAGCTACTTGGGAGGCTGAGGCAGGAGAATCACTGGAACCTGGGAGGTGAAGGTTGCAGTGAGCTGAGGTCGCACCACTTCACTCCAGCCTGGGTGACAGTGTGAGACTCCATCTTGAAAAAAAAAGAAAAAAGAAAATAAAATAAATATACTAGACTTCTTGATTTTAATTTCTGACCCTTTTTTCAGTGCTTACCCAGAATTGTAATATCACAAAATTTGAGCTCTGTAACCTGATTTTTTTTTTTTTTTTTTTTTTTTTTTTTGAGACGGAGTCTCGCTCTGTCGCCCAGGCTGGAGTGCAGTGGCGCAATCTCGGCTCACTGCAACCTCCTCCTCCCGGGTTCACGCCATTCTCCTGCCTCAGCCTCTCCGAGTAGCTGGGACTACAGGCGCCCGCCACCACGCCCGGCTAATTTTTTGTATTTTTAGTAGAGACGGGGTTTCACCGTGGTCTCGATCTCCTGACCTCGTGATCCGCCCGCCTCGGCCTCCCAAAGTGCTGGGATTACAAGCGTGAGCCACCGCGCCCGGCCTGTAACCTGATTTTTATATCCAAGATTATTCTTTGCATTACAAAGACCACTTATTTATTACTTTCTTTTTTTTTTTCCTTTTTTTTTTTATTATAATTTAGGTTTTAGGGTACATGTGCACAATGTGCAGGTTTGTTACATATGTATCCATGTGCCATGTTGATTTCCTGTACCCATTAACTTGTCATTTAGCATTAGGTATATCTGCTAATGCTGTCCCTCCCCCCTCCCCCAACCCCACAACAGTCCCCGGAGTGTGATGTTCCCCTTCCTGTGTCCATGAGTTCTCATTGTTCAATTCCCACCTATGAGTGAGAACGTATGGTGTTTGGTTTTTTGTCCTTGCGATAGTTTACTGAGAATGATGTTTTCCAGTTTCATCCATGTCTCTACCAAGGACATGAACTCATCATTTTTTATGGCTGCATAGTATTCCATGGTGTATATGTGCCACATTTTCTTAATCCAGTCTATCATTGTTGGACATTTGGGTTGGTTCCAACTCTTTGCTATTGTGAATAGTGCCGCAATAAACATGCGTGTGCATGTGTCTTTATAGCAGCATGATTTATAGACCTTTGGGTTTATACCCAGTAATGGGATGGCTGGGTCAAATGGTATTTCTAGTTCTAGATCCCTGAGGAATCGCCACACTGACTTCCACAATGGTTGAACTAGTTTACAGTCCCACCAACAGTGTAAAAGTGTTCCTATTTCTCCACATCCTCTCCAGCACCTGTTGTTTCCTGCTTTTTTAATGACGGCCATTGTAACTGGTGTGAGATGGTATCTCACTGTGGTTTTGATTTGCATTTCTCTGATGGCCAGTGATGATGAGCATTTCTTCATGTGTTTTTTGGCTGCATAAATGTCTTCTTTTGAGAAGTGTCTGTTCATGTCCTTTGCCCACTTTTTGATGGGGTTGTTTGTTTTTTTCTTGTAAATTTGTTTGAGTTCATTGTAGATTCTGGATATTAGCCCTTTGTCAGATGAGTAGGTTGCAAAAATTTTCTCCCATTCTGTAGGTTGCCTGTTCACTCTGATGGTAGTTTCTTTTGCTGTGCAGAAGCTCTTTAGTTTAATTAGATCCCATTTGTCAATTTTGCCTTTTGTTGCCATTGCTTTTGGTGTTTTAGACATGAAGTCCTTGCCCACGCCTATGTCCTGAATGGTATTGCCTAGGTTTTCTTGTAGGATTTTAATGGTTTTAGGTCTAACATTTAAGTCTTTAATCCATCTTGAATTAATTTTTGTATAAGGTGTAAGGAAGGGATCCAGTTTCAGCTTTCTACATATGACTAGCCAGTTTTCCCAGCACCATTTATTAAATAGGGAATCCTTTCCCCATTTCTTGTTTTTGTCAGGTTTGTCAAAGATCAGATAGTTGTAGATACGTGGCATCATTTCTGAGGGCTCTGTTCTGTTCCATTGATCTATGTCTCTGTTGTGGTACCAGTACCATGCTGTTTTGGTTACTGTAGCCTTGTAGTATAGTTTGAAGTCAGGTAGCGTGATGCCTCCAGCTTTGTTCTTTTGACTTAAGATTGACTTGGCGATGCGGGCTCTTTTTTGGTTCCATATGAACTTTAAAGTAGTTTTTTCCAATTCTGTGAAGAAAGTCATACTTTCTTCATTAGTAGTTGTGTGTAAAATTTTATAAACATTATTACTACTCTATAGCAACATTACCAACAATATAAAGTAGGTCTTACTATTCTTCCTGTTTTTCATATGAAGAAATAGAGAAAAAGAGTAGTTGACACTATAAAACTAGGCAATTTTATTTTAGTCTTCAGATCTGTGCTCAATCAACTACATTAAAGTTTTCATGAGTCAATTTATTTTTGAAAATGTCAAAGGGAACTAGCACAGGGTGCTGTACCCGGAGACATGCCCAGGGCTGCACAGATAGAAAAACCTTCAGCCTATTTGGATAAAAACTTGCACAAACCTCCAGCTCACTCAGATAAAGGAACAAGACCTTGCATAGAAATGCTTTTGTCTTTTGAATAATCAGCGGTCTCCCAGGAAAAAGTTTCTTCTCCTTTGGTGGGCATGGACACAGAGGGCTCCAGTGGGTTCTGGTGGGCACTCTACTTTCCTTGTTTTGGACTGTAAATCAGGCCTGTATGAAGCATCACTTCGGCCTTTGATTGGTCCGAGGCCAAGCTGTGTCACATGTTCTCCAAGACAGCTCGTGGACTAAGTCCATTCCTTCCCTTTTGCAGTCCATAAAAACCCTGGACCCCAGCCTCATAGGGGGCACCCCATTTGGGCACCCCACTCTGTTGGCAGAGAGCTTTCTTCTTTCACTTATTAAACTTTCGCTCTAACCTCAACTTGGTGTCTGCACTCCTTAATCCTCTTGGAGGTGGGGCAAAGAACTCCAGGTTTTATCTCAGACGAGAAACTGTTACATCTTGATGCACTGCTGAGACTACAACACTAACAAGCAGTCTTGGGTCCAAAATCTAAAGAGAGATTGCTGTACTAGAAAACCTAAAACATGAGAAGGCTTTTTACAGATATATCAAAATATTTTTTATTTAACAAAAGACTTATTGGTATGATAATTTGATGGTATCTTTATTATAAAACTCCAGGCAGAGAGAATTAAAATTTTCTCATAGTGTTTTTGGGGCTATAGATCTAATCTAAGCCTTAGATATTTGGTAACATTATGAATTTATTCAGAAAAATTAACAAAAAGAGCAGTTGGTTGATAAATCTCAAAATGTAGAAATGTTAAAGATTATGCAGTAAGAACAGTTGTTTGCTTCACAGAATCTGAGAATATTAGGCCAGCAGGGAATTTAGATGTAAATCAAGTGCCATTTCTTCACTTTACAGAGAAAATACTAGGGAACTGACTTCTGGAGCCATTAAATTCATATTTAAAGTCACACAGCCAATTAGTTGTAGAGCCGTTATTTGAATCTTACCTCCTTTATCATTTGCTTGCATTTTCCCACATAGGTCTATTTTTATTAGAAAATAGTATGACTAATTCAACATTCTTTCTTATCCTCTTCAAAATATATTCCCCAGTCCCTCTCCTCACTTTGCCCCCAAAATCTACCTAGAATTTAGTTTCCTGACTAATAAGAAGCTTCCCATTCAAGTTTTTTGGAAATTGGTTAAACTTTTGTAGGACCCTTTTCTAGTGCTTTGTAAATACATTTATGAGCAAGAACATGAAGCTGATTAGTTAAATTTCATATACAGATTTTAAAGGCAATTTAAGTAGTATTAATATTTGCAGGCATGTTGTAAATATTTTCTTTTAAGAAGAAATGGCTCTCAGAGTAAGGTGGCTCATGCCTGTAATCCCAGCACTTTGGGAGACTGGGAGAGCAGATTACTTGAGTCCCGGTGTTTGAGGCCATCCTGGCCAACATCGTGAAAACCCACCTCTACAAAAAATAAAAAAATTAAACTGTTGTGTAGTACGTGCCTATAGTCTCAACTACTTGGGAGGCTGAGGGTGGTGGAAGGATCACCTGAGCCCAGGAAATTGAGGCTGCAGTGAGCCACGATTGCACCACTGTTCTCCAGCCTGGGCCACGGGAGTGAGACTCTGTCTCAAAAAAAAAAAAAAAAAAAAAAAAATTAAATAAAGAATTTTAAAAAAGGATTATATATTTCCAAACTTAGTGATCGTTGGATAGTTACTTTTATTATTATTGCTTTTCAGTTTAAAAAACACAACCCATGACATTCTTTCTGCAAGAAGAGCAGGAAAAGAGGTAGGGAGCTCAATTGACAAAGATTGTTCATGCATTCTCACGTAGGCTGTCTCCAAAGGATGGATGCATATTTAGTTAGGCCTTTATGACTTATAAAAGCATTGAAAAGATTTGCATTTGAAAACAAATTATCTCTGTATGGTGCAAATTAATATACTAATGGTCCTACTATAACATACTGCACTCCTCACATAATTGAAACTTTTCCATAAAAACTACATTAAAAGATTATCCTCATAAGAAAAAATTTAAACTTACTTTAAATCATTGTTAGAATTAGTGGTATTCCAATTCAAAACACCAAAGGTTATATATATCTCAATTTAAATATTTATTGATGTATGTAAACAGAGTTCACACTATCAGCTATAGTTTGGTAAATACATATATTTGAATTGTCATTAAATGTGCACTTTAGGTCTTAAATTACTGGAGAAATATGCCTAATCTACATAACAGCAGGATTAAAAAGTACTTCCATTCATTTCTGTGTTAATTTCAGAGATTAATAAAACAAGATTCAGTAAAATATACAGTATCATATACTCAGTGACTGGCCAGGAATAAAATGATGATGTCGATTTGAAGACACTGCTTGTAGGGAAAACTGGTTTATATGAGCTAAAAAAAATCTGGAACATTTAGATGCCAAACATACAATAATAGCATTTAATTCAAGAGAAAAGACTATTAAAAACTTCAAGGATTGGCCGGGCACGGTGGCTCATGCTTGTAATCCCAGCACTTTGGGAGGCCAAGGCGGGCAGATCACGAGGTCAGGAGATCAAGACCACGGTGAAACCCCGTCTCTACTAAAAATACAAAAAAATTAGCCGGACGTGGTAGCGGGCGCCTGTAGTCCCAGCTACTTGGAGAGGCTGAGGCAAGAGAATGGCGTGAACCCGGGAGGCGGAGCTTGCAGTGAGCCAAGATCGCGCCACTGCACTCCAGCCTAGGCGACAGAGTGAGACTCCGTCTCAAAAAAAAAAAAAAAAAAAAAAAAACTTCAAGGATTATAAGTAAAATAGCCATTCCAAAATTATATATCGTTTAAATGGCAAATTCACATTCTATACCTTAGGAAAAATATTCTTAAATTCTCATCCCTTGTAAAACATAAGATTCTGTAACTTAACTTTTCTCATTGTAACTCTTAATCACTGAGTGAAAAAATAATTTGTGAACTATTGGAAAAATATTAATTTAAGGATGAAGATTTATTATATTTTTATATAATTACAATTTATAGTAGAACATATATATGAAATTAGTCTTAAAATCAGCAGTTCAACTGGTCTGATGTCTTGTTCATACCTCAGCCCCAGAGAATGAATGTTTAAAGTAATTTAGTGCCAATGTGTTTATTTGAATTGCCTTTTCTAGGGAATTTTTATACTTTCAGAATTCATAATACAGTATACAAGAAATAGATTTAAAAAATAAATCAATAAATGTTATACTTCATTCCTATATTTTACCAATATTATTGTTAGAAATTGATGCTTAAAAATGGTTTAACCCATGTACACTATGACCATATGTAACAATATTTCTGAAGTAGCCTTAGAATAGAAATATTGGCCCAACATGTCTTTCAATTCAGCTTCTATTCTAGCTTTATCATTAATTATGAGTAATAGTGGTGGTAGTCATAGTAATAGGAGCAGCAATAAAATTAGCCAAAAAGGGCTGAGTAGACTTCTATTTGGTGCTTTCAGCTTTTACCATGATCTCATCTATCTGTGTGTATGATAAATATGAAGAAAATATAATTCTCACTTTAACATGGCTGAACATTGATAATCAATAAACTGTCTTTTATTCACCCTTTCCAGATTCAAGTTAACTTACATCACTTTTAAGGTTAGCATGTAGGCTCCCTGGAAAGCTTTCTGGGACTTACCTAGCTAGGGAGAGCTAAGTCCTTCAGGGCTCTACTATGGTGGAGAAATATTCAATGTTGGTGCTCCTGCCAGCCTCTTGGTACATTAATTGGTGATACTTTAACACGCCTTGACCCATGAGATGCATTAAGCTGATAGGTCACGGTTGTCAGAAATAACAGTATACATGCGTGTGAAACATGTAGGAGAAAAAGAAAATAAGTAGTCCTGCCATACAATATGCAGAGAACTGCTTAAGTATTTTATGTGACATGGCTTTGCTACTTGTTACGTTGTGTAAGTATATACTCACATTTTGTATTGATAATACTTTTATTTTTCAATCAGTCTTTTCAACAATGAGCTAAAAAAAAGTCTAGGCAATACATTTGCATTTCCCAGAAAATTTTGATGAATCTGTACCTTATCTAAATGTATGGCAATATTTGCAATCAGAGCCATGGTCATGTCTCCCACCACATAAAGAACAAAAGACGCGAAACTGCGGAGGATGAAGCAGCATCAACTTCAAAACAGTAGTGATTTTTTTTTTTTTTCTTTTTTTTTACTACTGCCTATACTGATTTTTATTGTCAGGTGTCTGTATTACTGACTCTACACACACAGACATAGAAATAATTATAAATGTCCAATGTAGCCACTTTTTTTTTTTTTTTATTATACTTTAGGGTTTTAGGGTACAAGTGCACAATGTGCAGGTTTGTTACATATGTATCCATGTGCCATGTTGATTTCCTGCACCCATTAACTCGTCATTTAGCATTAGGTGTATCTCCTAATGCTGTCCCTCCCCCCTCCCCCCACCCCACAACAGTCCCCGGAGCGTGATGTTCCCCTTCCTGTGTCCATGAGTTCTCATTGTTCAAGAAATACCATTTGACCCAGCCATCCCATTACTGGGTATATACCCAAAGGACTATAAATCATGCTGCTATAAAGACACATGCACACGTATGTTTATTGCGGCACTATTCACAATAGCAAAGAGTTGGAACCAACCCAAATGTCCAACAACGATAAACTGGATTAAGAAAATGTGGCACATATACACCATGGAATACTATGCAGCCATAAAAAATGATGAGTTCGTGTCCTTTGTAGGGACATGGATGAAACTGGAAAACATCATTCTCAGTAAACTATCGCAAGGACAAAAAACAGTAGTGATTTTAAGAGACTCTGCCAAAATATAATGATTACTACGTAGAACACTGGAAGGTGAATTTACATATCACTCTCTGAACTACTATTTTTTGTTTACATTAAGTGGCTGTTTTTCATTATTTCAACAATATTTAGTCACAAACCTTATAGTGCATGTATAAAAGTAAAGCATTAGTTGTTAATATATTTGCTCCATTTGTAGTTGAAAAAAGTAATCAATTAAACTAGGCCCGTTTTATATTAGGGCTTTCAAGTGATGAGAATAGGAAATCAGTAATTCCAATAATGGTTTGTATTTCTTTCACCTAATTCATAGAGTAAACTAAAATATAGTTCATTTATTTGTCATGTCCATTGTAGCCTCACTGGTTCTCAGGAGGCAAATAGGTTGCAATAAGGAATAACTTGGAGAAAGTGGAGTTTATTCTATAAATATAATTTTTTGCATTTATATACATTTTACAAATATTTCAATTGTTTACATATTTTCTTTCTCATTCTATTTCTCATTTCTTCTTTTCCTATTCTTTCATACTGCTTCCCTCGATCCCTTTCCATCAGCTGTATGCTATATTTTTTCACAATTTTTTTTGTATTTTTATGTAGTTGGACTTGTAGTGCATCACTAAAAGTATCATGCAAATTTACTATGACACTTCCTAGACTACAGTAGTGGTGCAAAAAGTACAAAATGTATTCCTTTAGTTCCCCTAAGTTACCGATCTTAGATTATAGATTACCAAATTCATTAACAGTTTTACTTAACAAATATTTATCATGATTCACTTTGTTCCAAGCACAAAGATTAATAAATATGACTACTGTCCTTAAGTAGCTACAGTCTAATTGGTGATTCTAATCCATAAAAGTAATTATAATGTAATGCAGTAAGTGGTCACATGAAAAGATGATAAGAGATAATTGATCATGGCCATGCAATTTAACTTCATATTTTAAGGAAGGCATTCTGGATGAAAAAACAGTGAGCCTAAATAATGTTTAAAATTCAGCCACTAAATGTTGGAAGTGAAACAACATCAGGTATAAATGTCATTCCATATTATGAGCAACCTGAAATTACTAGAGAATAAAGGAAGCACCAGTCAATATTTGGGGAAATAGAGTTAGAAAAAATAAAAAGGAGTTAAAGAAAAAAATAATGAGGAGACTTTGTGTTAAAGAGCTTAATTTTTATCACTGTATATAATGATAAAAAATTATTTAAGTAGTTTAACAATTGCTATTTAATAACTACTGTGTAATAAAATATCCCAAACCTTAATGTCTTAAAACCACAACCATTTTTATTTGTTTTCTGTTAGCCTAGATTCTATGAGTCAGCAGTTTGATCTGAGTTCAGTTTTGTGGATTCTTCATCTAATCTCAGAAGAGCTTATTTATGTCTGCATTGACTGCTGGTCTACCAAGTCGCTCTGTTTGTCGTGTTGGTTGTCTGGGATAATCAGGTCAGGGAGCCAATTACCTAGCACACTAGCCTGATCGATTCTCATGGTGCTGGTAAGTTTCCCAGAACAGAGAGATTTGATATTACAAGACTTCTTGAAACCTAGGTTCAGAATTGTCACATTGTCATCTATTGGTCAAAGCAAGTTCCAATGCCAGGCAAGATATAGCTTAGGGGGAGAAAGATCTACCTCTTAAAGAGAGAGACTGCAAAGATTTGTGGCCATTATTGAAATCAGCCACAAGCAATGAGTGACATGATCAAAATTATATTTTAGAGTGTGCCCATTAGAATAATGTCTCTCTCCTCATTTACTGAACCAGAATCTCTGAAGATAGAATCAAGAAATGTGTATTTTGAAAACAGTCATCCAAGCATATTTGAAGTATATAAGAAATACTTGGTTGAGAAATACTAGCATCAGATCACTCTAATGGCAATATTAAGAGACTACATCTGAGTAAATGGGTTTTATTTTTTATTTTATTTTTTCAATCTACTAAATCAACTCCCTCTATATCAAGCAAAATAATACACTGGCTAAATATTGGAGTATCCATGGGTGATCTGAAAAACTAAGCCTTGAGAAGTAAGACATTAAGGATATTTGTGAAGAATTCAACTGTGTGAGTTAATAGGTATGACTTTCTATATTAACACTCATTCAAGTAATTTAGCTTCCAAGTCTTTACATTCAAAATTCAATATACTGGGAAAAGAGAATCTGATAGGCCAACTTTTTGCTATTTGTTCACAAGATCAACTCTGGGAAGGACTATTTAGCAGAAGTTTGGCCACTTTAAGTTCAGCACTGTGAGCGTGAAAGGTAGATGTTTGAGAAAAACATCTGGTTTACCAACTCTAATGTTGTCCATTGGACCAGGGTTCAAAGAGAAGAGTTAGGAAAATATTTTAGGGAACTACTGCAATAATTCAGTTATAAAGATGACAAACAACTCAACTGTGATAGGAAAGAAGAGCAGCGCATTCTGGAAACCAAATATAACTTTTAATAATATGGAAGGTTATTAAGTTATTCTGAAGTACAGATTCATAACCTAGAAAGTCAATCAATCAATATTCATAGATTTAGCTTTAAATATTGAAATATTTTATCACATACACATATATTGCATATTGATCTCTTATTCATTTTAAGAATAGTGCAATCTGAAAAAATAATTAAAACCAGAAAGTACTATCACTCCAAGTTACCTTAATAGTTTATAACATATTATATAGTAGGCACATAGCTTGTATTTAATAAATATAAAATAAATGAGTGAAACTATTATAAATTTAAATGTAAAATATAGAAAAAGGGTTTTTTTTTTTTAAATAGCACTACAAACATTTTTGAAGTGCTACTTCATATAAGTAGATTTCTGGAAATAGGAATTATAAATTCTTCAGATATAAGAAAAGAGTTTAAATAAAATTTATATATCTGCTAACATAATAAAAGTATCTTGAATTTTGGTGGATGTTGTAGAAACAAGTTAGAATGAAACCTCAAGAACATTGCTAACTGAATTTATTTTAAAGCATTGAAATAGCAGTTTAATAATCCCGCATAGGTTCATATGGAAGCACTAAACTATGAAGTTCCTTGGAAAGGTTGCAAAGCTTAAGACAAGAATATTTTATTTTGACAATTTTTGTATTTGCATATTTGATGGCCATTCATGAGTATGTGGTGATAGGGAAAGCAGTCACTTTTGTATTTCAGAGCTGTCCAGAAAAAGATGTAAAGGGGTTCATAAAAAGACAGAACTATATTGCCTTGATGTACTGACTTTCATTTTGAAAGATCACATAGCTTTTTACAGATTTAACAACCTGACATACAGAGATCACTTCAACCTCTGCTGAAATACAATCAGCCTAGGGGTGAAACTCACCTATTATTAAACTGACTCTGGCAGTACTACAAAATAGTTTCGTACAGAAGATAAAAGAGAAGGTCAAGCTTCATTAAAACTTATATATGGAGAAGTTTCCACAGGGCTAGTGAATCTTGGGGAAGAATTGGTTCCAACCAAAGTGAAACTGCATTATTTGATAGAGGAGATTGTGTTGAAAAAGAATAAATCATTCAATTCTCTCAGTGACAAGGAAGTAGATACGTAGGAATCGGTAAAATGCAAACATCTACAACTTATATAAATGCATCTTGACCTCTCTTCTCCTTCGCAAGTGTTATCTATTAGCAGAAGGAGAGGAGTTGGAAAAAGGGGACTATACTATCAGAAAATAAGACATTATAGAAAAATAATTTTACTATTGTTAGAACATGAGATTGAAAGTATTTATGGTCACCAGATTAAACCACACAGAAGGCATTGGCCATATGGCTTATAAAAGTCTTGAGAAATGCTCATTTACAGTCCTTTGTGTTCCTTCAGATGTCACTTAGATGGAATTTGACTGTAGTACAGTGTAGGGGATAAATAATCAACACCACTAATTGTTTAACAATTGGTTAAGAAAAGTTAAGAATTATACTTTGCTATTTTTTTTAAATTCACATGGTTCGTCACTGGATTTCTTTTCTAACATCCTAAAATTCATGAAAGATCTGTGCATAGAATATTCTAGAGTGATTACTATGCTAATACAATATTGCATATTAAACTTATTTGGGAGAAAACTGCCCTTTTTAGGAGACTCAAACATAAGCATCTCGTAATTATGATAAACTGCCAAGGGAGAAAACAGAGACACATCAGTTGTGGGAAACCCATGATCAGACTACTTGTAAGTGGTCAGTCTAAAAATTCAGATCACCTCACTTTAGGAAAGATTAAGACTCTTTAATGAGGAGTTCACAGTGGCTGCTTGCCAAGAAATCAATCAACTGATCTCCTCTTCAGAGCCTATCACTCACTTCATTAGGCTAGTGAAAAATGGAGCAAAGACTGTCTGAACTTCATTCCCCACAGACTTCTGACCCATTGAAGGGCTAATAGTGAACACTCACTCTGAATTGACAGTAATACATTCCAGGCTAGATATGATACACTTCCGAAGAGTCTGAAGTCCCAAATCCCTGGTTTTACTCTATATCCCCAAAATTAATAAAGTAAATAATAAATATATCAAATTAAATATTTTCTGGACAAACTCCCAGTTAAAGTGCTTTTACTTTTTTTTTCAAGTCATCTGTCTTATAATCAGAATTTAGCTACTGAAGCCTTAAGGGTAGTTTATTCTCAACAATCTGTCATTGAATATGATTCACTATTTAGATTCGCATTCTTTCCTTTATTTTCCTCCTGTAACACTTATACTTGTTATTCACCAAGCATTATTCTAGGCAGATAGTTATTATCTGAGTCAGAAACTTTGTTCATCCTTTTATGTAAAAATTGCTATATTTTAGACATTTTATTGGCTTTTAACATATGTACAGAAAAATATGCAAATCATTACATGGTCATCACATCATGAAAACATCTAGGTAAATCTTATACAAATAAATAATAATAGCACTGCAAAAACATGCCTTTTTTCTCTTTCTTATCACTATTGCATTCTCTATGAAAGTAACAATATTCTGATGCCTAACACTATAGATTTGTTTTGCCTGTTTGAACTACGAAAGACAATAATAGATTACCTAATCTTTTGTTTTTACATATTTTTATACTCAATATTGTGTTTTTGATATTAATCAATTCTATTACCTGTAGTTCTAGAATGGTCCTCTTGCTGTATGGTTTTTGATAAAATGAATAAGTCTTAATATGTTTTCTAATCTGAAATTAATGGATTTTGGTTGTCCTGAGTTTGGGGACATTGCAAAAATGCTCCTATAAATATACTTCTCATTTTTCCATAATGATTTTTGCTGTGTTCCATATTTAAGGGTGAAATTTCTGGGAAATAAGATATATTTTTATTCAGCTTTAGTAGAAACTAAACAAGCATTTTCCAAAGTGGTTTTACCATTTTATACTTCTACTGATAGTGTATAAGAGTTCCATTTGTTATATATCCTTGACAATTACCATAATGTATTTTTATTTTTTAAAGTAAAAATTACACCAGATAAAAATAAAATAGGAAAAAGAGGTTTATAATGAAATAAAAAGCACCCCATTCCAACAAATTAGCCACACTGTTATTCTCCATATGTAACTCTCTGTTTTCTGTTTCCTAGTGGCTACTTAAATTTCTTTTATGACTAATAATTTTTATACCAAATCATGCCATTTACTTTCCTATTTTTCTCAGTTTATTTATAAATAAAGTATCACATTATTTATTTTCTAAACTTGTATACATCTGAGAGTAAAAGAATGTGCTAACTGGATGGTACTGTTTTGGGAAAACCAATTTGTAACATTACTCTTGATAACTCTGCTGATTTCCCCTGAAGTTTCACATGGCAAGCTGGAATTGTTCTTTAATCCATCAACCATAGACCATACCTCTAATCTTCTAATTTTATAAGATGAGACCATTAGTCACTCAAATGTCCTCGCCATCTCCTTAGTCAGTGTGTCTCTCAGCCACTTTAGTTTGTTATCTGCAACTTGATTTTGTCAATGGTGGTTACATTTATATTTCATTATTTAACTATTCGTAAATTCTTATAATTCATATATAAATTGTTTTAGTCTACATATTTTTCAATAAAAAAGTAGTATACCATTTTTATATTTCCTTCTTTATAGAGAAAATATCAGAACCCTGTATATCTCAAACAGAATGTTACTATAGTCATAGCAGAACATATTCCTTTTATTTATTTCACCACTTTTCTTTACCTTCTCCTCATTTTTTGAAGGAGTTTTACCATTTATACTTAATACTTACAAGAGATTTCCTTTCTGAGCATTCTTTCCTTCTGTTTTACAATCCTAATTGATTGGATCTTGAGCCTCTACAAAAATGCGATGCTTGTACAGAATGTTATTTCTCAACTAGATAGGTTCATGGATGAATCTGGATGTTTTTCAGATGTCACTTCTTTCTCTTCATTTTATTTACATTTTTTTGCTAGTATGTATGTTTAAGTGACTTTAAAAACAAAGGATAGAGAAGAATTAAAATTTTTGAGTTTAGATGATCTGAAATACATTTATTTTGTTCTCATAAAAGACTCATTCAATTTTCTAGTTCGGCTCAGAATAAAACTATGAAATAATTTTTTCCATGTCATTTGATGGCCTTTCATCTTTGCTTCCTACTACTAATTATTACTATTAATAAGTCTGATGGTGATCTGATTCTTGGTTGTAGCTGATCTGTTTTGTTTCTCCTCTGAAAGTTTTTAGGATGTTCCCTTATTTTTGATATTTTGAAATTTTACCATAATGTGTCTAAATATGCATTATTTTTCACAAAGTGAATGCATGATGAGCATTTTCATTCCGGATTTTTTTTGTAATACCTCTGCTAACTTTTCCCTACCCATTCCCTCTTTTATCTCTATCCCTCTTTTATGTATAACTCTATTTAGTATTTTACTTTGGGGATTGATGTTTTACCTTTTCTTCCTATCACATTTTCATATCTTTGTGTTTTGTTCAACTTTCTGAATGACAACTTTTTTTCTAACCTGTATACTATCTGCTTTGGGATATATATATGTGTATATATATGTGTATATATGTATATGTATATATATTTATATGTATATATGTATATATGTATATATGCATATATGTATATATGTATATATGTGTATATATGTGTATATATGTGTGTATATATGTATATGTATAAGTATATATGTATATATGTATATATATATGAAAGTTCTTTATTATACTTTATTTTTCCCCAAGCTATCCCATTCTTTTACATGGATGCAACATATTCATTTATCTAGGATATTAATTATAGCATTCATATATTTACCTTAGCTTCTTATAGTGACTTTTTCAGGCTTACAGTTATACTATTTTTATGTTTAGGCTAAGCCTTGGGAACTGCTGTTCCCAACTGGAAGTGGGTAGATCAGGCAGTGGGAGCTGGAGGCTCATCATGAAAAAAATCTAAAAGAGAATTGGTAAATTAATTTTGGGTATTTAAAAAGATAGTTGTTCTTCATAGATAGATCTTTTGGATAAATTAAATTACTATCAATGAATATATGAAGTATGTGAATCAGATGAGACTAATATTTTCATAATAATAACAGGAATGTATATGTTAAATTCAAGAAAATCTTTGTAACAGAGTTACAGTGTTTTCTTCTTAATTCCGCCAAATTGCATAGAAACATTTTATCCTGTGATACTGCTCCCTCATTGTCTCAGAATAAAGACTTTTTATTTTAAAACGCAGTACATTTGCTCTCATTATGGTCTCAGGAACTAGAATAAGTACTTTCATGTAACCAGTCTGCCATCTTGTACCAGAAGTCTAACACTGCATTTTAATTTTCTATTCATATTCCTTTCTCTCCAGCTAGACTGAATTATGAAAAACAACATATCTATCTTTGTATTAACAGTGCCTGCTCAACACCTTGACTTTATTGAATTCTGATTATTTTATTTAATGTGCTGTGCACTAGCCCCTTTTTTCAACCCATTCATTTGACAGACATGGCTTCTTCCACTCAGTCTCTTATAGCTTCTTAAATGCAGTCAGACCCTATCGTTATCATTTTTCACATGAATTCATAAACAGTTTTTTAAAAAGCTCTCATGGACTACATAGAATATTTCCTCTTGAATAGTCTATTTATATAAGTCAATATGTAGTAAAAAAAATTCGTAACACAAAGATCTAACATAAAAGCAATAATGCAAGGATCACATTTCAAATGTATTCAACAGATTTGCAAAAGAAGTTTGTGGTCATAAATTGAATTGGTTTGCTCTACAGTGTTTTATCACTTCACTCACTTGATATAATTTTAAAAATCTTAACCAAAATATTCTTCGAAGATTTTATGATTCTGTAAGTTTTATTGGCTAAACTTTTTTAACATATTTATATGGATTGTAGTTATAGACTGGTATTGATAATTGTAATATTTTTAAATGAGATAGAATAATAAACTAGAAACTTTTTAATAAGAGGGTTTGTCATACAGCCATAGTTAATGCAAACGTGGCTTGAATTCAGACAAAATAAGAATCTGCATTAGAAAGCAACTATAATAAATTGAGTAGTGGGCAATGTGATCCAACATTTACCAAGTTTGAATGAAAACTAAAGATTTTTTAGAAGATATTTTGTAGCCCTCACTATCATTTCAGATCAGACATTAATGTCAATACCATGAGATTTTATTAGTTTGAAAGGGTGAATTTTCATCTAGGCACGATCAGTAAGGGGTCAAACATAATCCAAAGATCATTTTTTATATTGGCAAGCAAACCCATCAGATGAGAGTCTTGTGAGCCTTACCAATTTAATGCCAATGTAAATGACACAGTGTAAACTCTATTTTATTCTGTGTGCTAGAACCCATTAAGTTAAAGTGGGCAATAAAAATGTACTTTCAAACTCATCTATCTCTGTGAATAATGTCTATAAAAGACTTTCTTTTTTTTTCCTAAAACAAATGTATCAAAAGGCAATGATCAGGGTAATATTTTAAAATAATAAATCTTTTCTTTTTAGAAGGAAAAATAAGTATATGAATTCTAAACAATTCATGGTATTTAAACACTTTTATTTCAAAAAATAAGCTATAAATTTATCCTATCAGCTCAATTACGAAAACTTGAGCATATTTAAAAGGCAGCAATTCTACAAGCAGTACAAAATAATTATAAATTTATTCAAATATTTGCATTCTTTTATTTTTCCATTTATTCTTACTGCTTTATTTGCTATGCATAGAGAACTCAGGACTTTTGCTAATTGAAGTGAACATTATTTTAGGAAAGTATATAGAAATACAGAAAATTGTTAATAAACAAATGTTCTAGATAAAGTTTGATCATTGTAAGTGCTTCAAAGAAAGTATACACATAACTCAAAGATAATGTAGGTTCAGTTCCAGACCACCACAGTAAAACAAACATTGCAATAAAGTGAGTCACAACAATTTTTTTCATTTCCCAGTGAATATAAAAGTCATGTTTACACTATACTAGTAGTTTATTAAATATGCAATAGTATTATGTCTTAAAAAAAACTTACGTACTTTAATTGAAAGTACATTTTTGCTAAAAAGTGCTAAGAATCATCTGAGCCTTCAAGGAGAGACAATCTTTTGGCTGATGGAGGCTCATACCTCAGTGCCGATGGCTGCTGACTGATCAGGGAGGTGATTGCTGAAAGTTGAAGTGGCTGTGGAGATTTCTTAGAATAAGACAGCAATGAAGTTTGCTACATTGTCTGACACTTCCTTTCATGAAGTATTTCTCTGTAGCACACGATGCTGTTTGATAAGATTTTATTCACAGTAGAACTTTTAAAATTGAAGTTCATCTTTTTAAAACCTGTGGCTGCTTCATCAAATAAGTTATGAAATATTCTAATTCCTTTACTTTCACTTCAACAATTTTCATAGCATCTTCACCAAGTGCAGATTTCAAGAATACACTGTCTTTCCTTATCCACAAAAAGCAACTCCTCATCTGTTCAAGTTTTACCATGAGATTTCAGCAATTCAGTCACGTCTCACATCTTCACCTTCACCACTTCTAATTCTAGTTCTCTTGCTATTTCCTCCATATCTGCAGTTACTGTGTTTACTGAAGTCTTAAACCCCTTGAAGTCATCCATGAGGGTTGGTATCAACTTCCTCCCAACTCTTGTTAATGTTAATATTTTGACATTCTCCCATAAGTCACCTTTTTTTTTTTTTTTGACAGAGTCTCGCTCTGTTACCCAGGCTGAAGTTCAGTGGAATGATCTCGGCTCACTATAACCTCTACCTCCTGGGTTCAAATGATTCTCCTCCTCAGCTTCCAAAGTAGCTAGGACTACAGGTGTGTGCCACTACACCCAGCTAATTTTTGTATTTTCAGTAGAGATGGTGTTTCACTATATGTTGGCCAGGCTGCTCACAAACTCCTGGCCTCAGGTGATCCACCTGCATAAGCCTCCCAAAGTGCTGGGATTACAGGCATAAGCCACCATGCCTGGCCAAGTCACAGATACTCTTAAAGGAATCTAGAGTGGTAAATCTTTTCAAGAGATTTTCAATTTACTTTGCCTAAATCCATCAAAGGAATTGCTGTCTATGGCAGCTACAGACTTACAAAATGTATTTCCTAAATAAAAAGCATAAAATTTATATTTTTTTAACCATGGGCTGAAGAATGGATGTTATGTTAGCAGGCATGAAAACAATATCAATCTCTTTGTACATCTTCCTCAGAGCTTTCAAGTGACCAGGTGCAATGTCAGTGATCAAGGAATGAAATGAAAGAAATCTTTTTTTTTTTTCTGACTAGTAGGTCTGAACAGTAGGCTTAACATATATTTTTTTTTTATTATACTTTAAGTTTTAGGGTACATGTGCACAACGTGCAGGTTAGTTACATATGTATACATGTGCTATGTTGGTGTGCTGCACCCATTAACTCGTCATTTAACATTAGGTATATCTCCTAATGCTATCCCTCCCCCCTCCCCCCACCCCACAACAGGCCCCGGTGTGTGATGTTCCCCTTCCTGTGTCCATGTGTTCTCATTGTCTAATTCCCACCTGTGAGTGAGAACATAAAGCACACTGTAAACAGACATGCTGTCATTCAGATTTCTTGTTGCATTTACAGAACACAGGCAGAATAGTTTTAGTAATTCACAAGGGCCTTAAGATTTTCATAATAGTACATGAGCATTGGCTTCACCTTAAAATCACCAGTTGAATTAGCCCCTCAGAAGAGAGTCAGCTTTTCCCTGGGAGTTTTAAACCTGGCATTGACTTTTCCTCACTAGCTATTTTGTATTGCTAAAAAATACTAATACTCATCTGAGCCTTCGATAAGACATCATCTTTTTTCTGGTTGAGGACTTGCTGCTCCACCTTGCACTTTTACATGATGGAGATGGCTTCTTTCCCCAAAACATGTGAACCAACCCCTGGAAGCTTCAGACTTTTCTTCTGTAGCTTCGTGACTTCTTTTGGCCTTTATAGAATTGAAGAGAGTTAGGATCTTCCTCTAGATTTGATTTTGGTTTAAGATAATGTTGTGTTAGTTTGACCTTATATCCAGATCATGAAAAATGTCCATATCAGCAATAAAGCTGTTTTGATGTATTATCATTTGTGTTTTCACTGAAGTAGCACTTTACTTTCTTTCAAGAATATTTCTTATGTTTCCTTTGCATTCATCACTTGGCTATGTCTTAAGCACAATAGACCTAGCTTTCAGCCTATTTTGACTTTCAACATATCTTCCTCAGTAAGCTTAATCATTTCTAACTTTTTATTTAAAGTGAGTTATGTATGACTCTTTCTTTCTCTTAAGCACTTAGAGACCATCATAAGGTGATTAGGTGACCTAATTTCAAAATTGTTTTGTCTCAGGGTATAGAGAGATCTGATGTGTGAGAGAGAAATGGGGAAATAGCCAGTTAGTGGAAGAGTAAGAACACACACAACATGTATCAATTAAGTTCACCATCTTATATGGCACAGTTTGTGTTGCTCCAAAACAGTCATAACAGTAACATCAATGATCACTGATCGTAGATCACAATGACAGATAATAATAACTAAAAAGTTTGAAATACTGTGATAATTACCAAAATGTGACACAGAAAAATAAAATGAGGACATGCTTTTGGAATAATGGTCTAATAGAATTGCTGGACACAGAGTTGCCATAATCTTTCAATTTAAAGAATACTGTATCCTCAAATTGAAATAAAGTGAAAAACAATCAAATCAGGTATGTCTATAAATCAGAGAGACATAGAGATGTGTATGTGTGTGTGTGTGTATGTCTGTGTTTATCTGTGTAAGAAGAATAATTAAGTGGCAGAGACACCTTTAAATTGGATGGTCAGAGAAAACTTGGATCACCTTTGAGCTAACCATTTAATGATTTGACCATAGGGTGCTCTATGTTGAAGATAAGGTAAGGGTAAGGGTGTATGAAACTAAAATAAATTTGATGTATTCAAGGAAGTAAAAAATAGCCATAAGACTGAATCATTGGAAACAGATGGGAGGAAAGGTGGTATATTATGACGTTAAAAATAATGTGTATAGGCAGTTTAGAGTCTGTAGCCTATTGTTCAAGTAACAAAATGATGTTATTAATGACTTTACCCCCTCCATAATCTCTGTCTCAAACATCACATTCACCAGTCGCCCTCAATCTTTCTAGATTTCTCTGACTTGAAGCCTGAATCCAATAATACTATGACCCCACTGGAATATATAATTTGTCCTGAACGGTTTTACTCTCTCAATGACCTCTTATGTACTCCCTTCCTTACCTAACTTAAAGATAGTGAAACTTCATTCATTACAGTCACCACCTTGGATGCTTACTTGCTTAATTGTACTCCTTTTATTAGAACCCCAGGCCCTGTTCAAATCTCTCTCTGCCTACCCCATGCATAATGCATGTGACTCTAAAACAGCACAGTATAATACTGACTATCATACTGACTGATTTTACTCTAAAAGTGTGACAATAAGCCTAAGAAATTCTCATTGGCTTCAGACAATCATACTGTGTTCTCATATATTGACTCTTTAATTCTTCCAGGTTTCCATTTTACACATTTTAGATCCTAGCTTTAAATCTTCGTCACTTCATCTTACTCTAACTGAAAATGTAGAAACAGGTGAATGGCTGAGGAAATGGCAAGTAGGCATCTCCATGGGCCCATCTCTCCACAGAAGTAGGGAAAAATCAAGCATATGTTGTATCAAGGAAAAGACAACCTAAGAAAGAGTAAGAAAGCTTTGTGGCATTTTGACTTGCTCTTTCCCCACTCATTGGTGGTGTTAAAGAGAGCAGCTTGTGTTCCAAGTAGGACACCCTCAATCCTTGTCTGGAGGAACAAAAACAGATCTTACTCGCAAAGGGTGTTTGTCTGTGGGCTCCCTGAAGTTCTGACACATAATTGTCTTTGTTTCATCTAACTTGGAACTCAATAATGGCAGAGAAAAGCAGAGAACATTACTCAAAAACTTAAAGTGAAAAAAAAAAAATTCAGTAACCAGAAACAAAGGATTGTCATCAAGTAATAAAACAGAGCATCAAATGCCTAAGAAGACAGGCCAAGGATACAGTTTCTTGGAAAAATTAGGGCATCGGAAAGCATTTATGTATACTGGGAAATTAAAAAAAACCACACATGTACCCAGGACAGGACATATGCAGAAAAGACCTAAGAACTTCCTAGCTTTTACCTCTGACTGATCTCTAGGCTCAGTGTAAGGGGGATAAAGAAGACTAAGGCAAAGCTATACATAAGCAGCCTTCTCTCTTGTTTTCTATTTCCATTCTCCCTTCTCTTTTCTCTTTTGGCTTCAGGCATTCAAGAAAATGTCTTTCAAAACACTAGCTGAACATAACTACAGAACCAGAGACTTCAGATAACACACATTATAAAGAACTCAGACTTTATTACAAGAAATAGCTTACAAGTCTGACTAAACAAACAACTACAGCCTATTAGCAATTGATGAAAACCAATGTGAGGAGAGGCAAGCATTTGTTTTCCAGAGTTACCAATTACGACATTCAAAATTGTTCATTTTCAACAAGAACAACAAAATTATGACACATGCAAAGAAAAAAGAGAGTGTGGACTATTTTCAGAAGAAATTAACAAAAACTATCCCTGAGAAAGCACAACTTTTGGACTTCCTAGACAAAGACTTCAAATGAACTATCTTAAATATGCTCAAAGAACTAAAGAGAAATGATTGTCAAACAGCTAAAAGAAGCCAGGAGATTGATATGTGAATCCAATAGAGAATATCAATAAAGAGATTGAAATTATAAAACTAACCAGGCAAAAAAATTGAGAGCTGAGAAGTACAGTAACTGAAATGAAAAACCAACTGCAGAGTTTTAATAGTATATTTAAGCAGGTAGAAGAAAGAATCAGTAAACTTGAAGATATGCCAATTAAAATGATCCAGTCAGAGGAAGAGGGTAAAAAAAGAAGGAAGAAAAATTAACAGAGCCTGAGACCTGTGTAATATTATCAATGTACCAGTGAGAATCCCCAAAGAAAAAAAAAGAAGAGAGAATGTTTAAATCAATAATAATAAAAAGCTTCCAAATTTAATAAAACACACAAATCCACAAATTCAAGAAGTTCGGTGAAACCCAGTAGGATAAACAAAAGGAGACCTACACCAAGATACATTGTAATATAATATTCAAAAGCCAAGGACAAAAAATCTTGAAAGTAGTGAGAGAGGCAACTTACAATATACAAAAGATGCACAATAAGATTAACAATAAATTTCTTATCAGAAATCACAGAGGTTAGAGGAAGTAGAAAAACATTTTTTAAAGTGATAGGGGAAAATTATCAACCATCAACCAAGAATTCTATGGCAAGCAAAATTATATAGAATACTGTATAGATATAGACAGGGGCATTAATATAAGTACAGGGGTGTATATATACACACAACCCTATGTATATACATATATACACACATATACATATGTATGTGTATATATGTGTGTGTATATGTATACATTTATATATACTTACATATTCTATGTATATGTATAGAAGTATGTACAAACATATGTATGTATAAGTTTATATGTTTATATATGTAGTTACATACAGGTATATGTATATAAGATGTATAGAAGCCATGTAGAAGGAAACTGCAATATAATAAAGAATATTTATGAAAAATTCACAGGTAGCATCATACTCACGGGTAAAAGACTAACATTTTTCACCATGGAATCATGAATAAGACAAAAACACTATTTTCTCACTGTTATTTATTGTACTGGAAGTTCTGTGAGCCTAATTAGGCAAGAATAAGAAATAAAAGACATCCAAACTGGAAAAATAGAATTCAAGCTATATTCACAGAAGACATGATCTTGTACATAGAAAACCTCAAACAATCCACAAAAATATTACAAGTTAAATTAAGCAAAATTGCAGACAACTCAAAATCAGTTATATTTTCATATACCAACGATGAGCAATCTAAAAAGGCAATTAAGAAAATAAATTCAAGTCCAACAAATCCAAGTAATAGCATACAAAAGAATAAATTTAATAAATAAATTGAAAGAGTTGTAGACTAGAAATTACAAAACATTGCTGATAGAAACTGGAGAAGATTTAAATAAATTGAAAGGCATCTCTTGTTCATAAATTGGAAGACTTAATGTTAAGTAGCAATATTGTCCATAATGATCTACACATTCAGTGTAATCTTAGTTAACATATCCATGCCATTTTTTGCAGAAATGGAAAAGGTAATCTGTAATTCCAGTTGGAATCCAAATAGCCAAAATTACTTCAAAAATTAGTAAATCTGAAGGACTCAAATTTCTTGATCTTAAAACTTACTACAGAACTATAGTTATCAAAACAATGTGATACCAGCCTAAGAATAAATATATAGAAGAGTAGAAAGAAATTAAGAGTCAGAAATAAAGCTATACATCTGTTGCCAATTGATTTTGAACAAAGGTTACAAGACCGCTCAGTGAGGATATAATTGCATCTTCAACATATGGTTCTGGGAATATCAGATGTCCAAAGGCAAAACAATGTATTTTGACCTCTACCTCACACTATATACAAAAGTTAATTCAAAGTAGATTAATGGCCAAAAAAGTAAAACAATGAAGCTCAGAAGAAAATATAAGCATAAATTTTCATGACCTTTAATTTGGTAATGAATTCCCTGATATGACACCAAAAACATGAACAACAAAAATAAAAAAGTAGATAAATTGGGCTTCGTGAAAATTAAAAACATTTGTGCATCAAAAGTCATTAACAAAAGTAAAAATAGCATATAGATTGGCAAAGAGTATTTGCAAATCATTTATCTGATAACAATATGAGAAAACTCAATTAAAAAATGGACAAAGAAATTAGCTGGGTGTGGTGGCATAGGCCTGTAGTCCTGGGTACTAGGGAGGCTGATGCAGGAGAATTGCTCAAACATGGGAGATGGAGGTTGCAGTGAACAGAGATCATGCCACAGCACTCCATCCTGGGTGACACAGCAAGACTCCATTTAAAAAAATAAAAAGGCAAATAACTTGTAGAGATATTTCTCTAAAGAAGATATACAAATTGCTAACAGGTATATGAAAAGATGCTCAACATTCTTAGTCATTAAGTAAATGCAAATCAAAACCACAAAGATACTACTTCACACCCGTGATGGCTAATACTGTCAACTTGATTGGACTGGATTGAAGAATGCAAAGTATTGTTCCTGGGTGTGTCTGTGAGGGTGTTGCCAAAGGAAATTAACATTTGAGTCAGTGGGCTGGGAAAGGCAGACCCATCTTTAATCTTGTGAGCACAATCTAATCAGCTGCCAGCAAATATAAAGTGGGCAGAAAAACTTGAAAAGGCAAGACAGGCCTAGCCTACCAACCTACATTATTCTCTCATGCTGGATGCTTCCTGCCGTCAAATATTGGACTACTAGCTCTTCAGTTTTGAGACTCTGGCTGGCTATCCTTGTTCCTCAAGCTTGAAGACAGCCTATTGTGGAATCTTGTGATCATATAAGTTAATAAACTCCCCATATATATATATATATATATATATATATATATATATATATACACACACACACACTAATAGGATATATGCAAATGTATATATACATATGTACATAACATATATACATAATAAACTCCCTATATATATATATACACACACACTAATAGGATATATACATATTGATATATACATACATAATAGTGTGTGTGTATATATATGGGAAGTTTATTAACTTATATGATCACAAGTTTCCACAATAGGCTGTCTGCAAGCTTGAGGATCAACGAGAGCCAGTCTGAGTCTCAAAACTGAAGAACTAGGAATCCAATGTTTGAGGGCAGGAAGCGTCCAGCACGAGAGAAAGATGTAGGTTGGGAGACTAGGCCTGTCTCACCATTTCATATGGATATATGAATATATACATATGTATATATCCTATTACTTCTGTTGCTCTCGGGAACCCTGACTAATACAGATTTTGGTACCATGAGTGGTTCTAGAGAAACAAATATTAGGGATGGAGTTCTTTCATTGATTTTGAGGTTTCTGGAATTAGCTGCTTAATATGATTAGACCCAAAAATGCTAAGGACTTTACTTCTAATAGTATGGAGAACACTGATAGTCCTTGATGTGAACTGTTTAGATAGTTATGCAGAATAAGTGCATTTGACACTCTTGGTTTACAGCTCCTGAGAGGCAAGGAGTTTAGTGACTCTATACATAATACCTTTGACCGTATGTGGAGAACCAAGAAACATAACGAAGCTGGTTGGTTGCTTCTAAGTCCAGTGGACAAAGTGATGAAAGAAAATGATGAACTCAGAGATTATGTCTCCTGGCTTGAGAAGCAGATACTGAGCCTCAAATCTACTAATATTGCCCTGAGTGAGAGTTTTATCTCCTCTAGAGAAAAGAGCTGAAATTGTGGAAAATGAAACACAGGCTCTTGTCATGTGAGTGTCTGACCTGCAGCAAAAGGTGCATGCGCAGCCTTACCAGGTGTCTACTGTTAACGCAAGGGCATTGATTGGAAAAGAATGGGACCCTGCAACTTGGAATGGAGATGTGTGAAAGCACCCTGATGAATCTGGGGACACTGAGTTTGTAAACTCTGATGAACCTTTTTTTTTTTTTTTTTTTTTTTGCCAGAAGGAACAGCTTCCCCATCCCTAGTAGTGGCAACATCCCCTCCCTGATCCATGCTGCCATCAGCCTTTCCACTTTTGTCCAAGGAGATAAACCCTGTGCTGCCTGAGGCAACAGTGATGGCCTCCCCTGAGGCAGTTGCTAGGCAAAATAATGTTGATGATCCTTAGGAGCCACCCCCAACACTCCTGTTTGCTTCTAGAGTTATAACTAAAGGTCCAGTGGGACCAGAAGTGAGGTTGAGAGTGTGACTCATGAGGAGGTGCGCTACACTTGAAAAGAACTGCTTATCTAATTTATATGAACAGAAATCTGGAGAACAAGCATGGGACTGTATATTAAGGGTATGGGATAACGGTGGAAAGAACATAGATTTGGATCAGGATGAATTTATTGATTTGGGCCCACTAAGTAGGGATTCTGCATTTAATGTTGCAGCTCGAGTTAAAAAAGTTGTAATAGTTTATTTGCTTTGTTAGCTGAAATATGCATTAAAAAATGGCCCACTGTGAGCAAGCTGGAAATGCCTAATCTCCTTGGTTTAATATAGAGGAAGGGATCCAAAGGCTTAGAGAGATTGGAATGGTAGAGTGGATATAGTCACTTTAGACCTACTCATTCAAGCTCGGAGGGTCCAGAGAATATACCCTTGACCAATGCCTTGTGAAGCACATTTGTGAGGGCAGCACTTGCATCTTTGAAAAGCCCTGCAATTGCTCTTCCCCATATGTCAGATCTAAACAGTGGGAACCACAGTTACTCAACTATAAAATTTGAATACAATGGGAATAATTGGATCCCGAGGTGGCAGGGGCCAAGTGGCAACATTCAACCATCAAAGGCAAGTTGGCCATAGCTACCATAATGGACAGCAGAGACAAAGCCACAATTAGAATAGTCTGATGCGTGTAGAGTCCTAGCATTGGCTAATTAATCGTGGTGTTCCTACAAGTGAAATTGATGGGAAGCCTACTGCATTCCTACTTAATTTATATAAGAAGGAAACATCTAGGTTTAATGGATAAAGAACTAATTTGAATTATGAAAACAGAGAATCATGGCTTCTCAATCAATTTCCAGACTTCAGCCAGACAAGCAGAGGAAGATTTTAATAAAGTGGATAGGATGACCCATTCTGTGGACACCACACAGCCTCTTTCCCAAGCTACCTCTGTCATTACCCAATGGGCCCATGAGCAAAGTGGTCATGGTGGCAGGGGTGGAGGTCACGCCTGGGCTTAGCAACATGGACTTCCACTCACCAAGGCTGACCTGGGTACAGCCACTGCTGAGTGCCCAATTTGCCAGCAGCAGACACCAACACTGAACCCTCAATATGGCACCATTTCCTGGGGTGATCAGTGAGCTACCTGGTGGCAGGTTAATTACATTGGACCGCTTCCATCATGGAAAGGGCAGAGGTTTGCCTCACTGGTATAGACACTGTGAATATGGGTTTGCCTATCTGGCATGCAATGCTTCTGCCAAGACTCATCTGTGAACTCACAGAATGCCTTATCCACCGTCATGGTATTTCATACAGTGTTGCCTCTGACCAAGGCCCTCACTTTATGGCTAAAGCCGTTGTGGCAGTGGGCTCATGTTCATGTAATTCACTGGTCTTTCCATGTTCCCCATTATCATGAAGCAGCTGGATTTGTAGAAAGGTGAAATGGTCTTTCGAAGTCGCAATTACAATGCCAACTAGGTGACAATACTTTGCAGGGCTGGTGCAAAGTTTTTCAGAAGGCTATGTAGGCTCTGAATCAGCCTTCAATATGTGGTACTACTTTTCCTGTAACCAGGATTCATGAGTCCAGAAATCAAGAGGTGGAATCCCTAGTGATCCCCTAGCAAAATTTTTGCTTCCTGTTCCTGCGACATTATGTCCTGCTGGACTAGAGGTCTTAGTTCCAGAGGGAGGAACGCTGCCACAAAGAGACACAACAATGATTTCATTAAACTGGAAGTTAAGATTGCCACCTGGACACTTTGGGCTCCCCCTACATTTAAGTCAACAAGCCACGGAGAGAGTTACAGTGTTGTTTGGGGTGATTGACCCAGACTGTCAAGATGAAATCAGTCTATTACTCCATATGGAGTTAAGGAAGAGTATGCATGGAATACAGGAGATCCATTAGGGCATTTCTTAGTATTACCATGCTCTGTGATTAAGGTCAATGGGAAAGTACAACAGCCCTATCCCGGCAGGACTACAAATGGCCCAGACCCCTCACAAGAAGGTTTGGGTCACTCCACCAGCAGGACCTGCTGAGATGCTTGCTGAAGGCAAAGGGAATACAGAATGGGCAGTAGAAGAAGGTAGTCTTCAATACCAGCTATGACTACATGACCAGCTGCAGAAAGAGGACTGTAACTGTAATGGGTATTTCCTCCTTCTTTTGTTAAAAACATGTTTATGCATGTATACCCTTGTACTAAGAAAATATCTTCTTTTTATTTTCCTTTATCATGTGACATAGATTTATTGACTTCATATCAGCATTTAAGCATTGTTAACTTTATGTAATAGTATTTGGGTTGGGGATTGGTATGCTTCCAGTTGTACAAAGGATAGTTGTGTTATGTTATGCATAATTATGACCTTATTATTGTCTTTACTTGAACATCATGTATGATCTCAGGAGATGTGCATGGGTTCAAGTTGACAAGGGCTGGACTTGTGATGGTTAATACTGAGTGTCAACTTGATTGGATTGAAGGATGCAAAGTATTGTTCCTGGGTGTATCTGTGAGAGTGTTGCCAAAGGAGATTAACATTTGAGTCAATGAGCTTGGGAAAGCAGACTCACCCTTAATCTTGTGAGCACAATCTAATCACCTGCCAACAAATATAAAGCAGGCAGAAAAACATGAAAATGCAAGACTGGCCTAGCCTCTCAGCCTACATCTTTCTCCCGTGCTGGATACTTCCTCCCCTCAAACATCGGACTTCAAGTTCTTCAGTTTTGACACTCGGACTGGCTCTCCTTGCTCCCCAAGCTTGTAGACAGCCTACTGTGGGAACTTGTGATTATTTAAGTTAATAATAAACTCCTATATATATATATATGGAGTATTGTCACACACACACACACATATATATATATATAAACTCCCATATAAATATGCATATAAATATATGGAGATATATACAGTACTAATATACATATCCTATTATCTCCCTCTTGGGAACCCTAACTAATACAACACCTAATACTATGGATATGATAAAAAGAATAACAAATATTGGCAAAGATACGCACAAAATTAGAACTCTTGTACACTGCTGGTAGAAATGTAAGTTGTGTCAGCTGATGTGAAAAACAGTTTTGTGGTTCCTTAGAAAGTTAAATATAAAATTACCATATAACCTAGTAAGTTCATTCCTGCCAATATACTCAAAAGAATTAAAAACAAGTGCTCAAATACATATACACCCATGTTCATAGCAACATTAGTCACAAGAGCCAAAAGTTAGCAATAGCCCAAACATCCACCAACACATGAATCAATAAACAAATTAAGATACACAGATAACAACATTCATCCATAAAAAGCAGATAAACTGCTAACAGATGTTACAATATAGATTAATCTGAAAAACATTATGCTAAGTTAATAAAGTGAGACACAAATGTTTAAACACTGTATAAATTTATTTATATGAAATATCCAGAATAGATAAATTCACAGGGGCAAAACACAGATTAAACACAGACTGATAATTTCCAGTTGCTGAGGGGAGAGAGGGAATGTGGAGCAACTGCTTAGTGACTATGGAGTTTCCTTTGGCATGATAAAAATCTTTTGTAAATAAGTAGAGGTGATTATTGCACCAAATTAAATTTACTAAATGCCACTGAATTAAGATGATTTCTTTTATGTTATATCAACTTCATCTAAAAAAGAAATAAAATAGAAGCAATCAGGAGAAAATCTCAAGCTCCACTCACCATATCAGCACACTTACCAATAGTTGTATCCTTCTATATTCACTTCTGTTAGCAAAGATGAACTGTCTTTGCTGTCATTAAAGACCAAGCTCTCTCCTTGTGTACTAAGAGCTTACTTATTCAAGGTCAGTTCCTCTGTCATTGTCACTTTACTTTCCTGGATCATAATTTTTCTCTCCGCTGGATTGTTTCCATCAGGATTTAAGAGGCTAACTTTTGGCGGAGGCAGATCATGAGGTCAGGAGATCGAGACCATCATGGCTAACACAATGAAACCCCGTCTCCACTAAAAATACAAAACATTAGCAGGGCATGGTGGCATGTGCCTGTGGTCCCAGCTACTGGGGAGGCTGAGGCAGGAGAATTGCTTGAACCCAGGAGGCGGAGGATACAGTGAGCCGAGATCATGCCACTGCACTCCAGCCTGGGTGACAGTGTGAGACTCCATATGAAAAAAAAAAAAATAGAGGCTAACTTTTTTCTATTCAAAAGTTTTATTTAAATATACAAAGAAAAAGGCTTACACTTACATTTTTCACCACCTTTCATTCATTCCTTTGCTTCCCTTGACAACAAAACTTTATCTACTAAAATTAAATAAATAAATAGCTCATACTATCTCCTATTATTTTTCTTATATGTTCCCTTAAACTTCTTATAATTAGGTTTTAATCCCTATTACTTAAACATAACCACAATTATTACTGCTAACCAATAACATCCATGTTTCTAAAACCTACGTTCACTTCTCAGGCCTCATCTAATCTGACCCTTCAGTAGTGCTTGATACAGTCGATCACTCTGTTCTCTTTCTTCACTTGGCTTTCAAAAGAGCTAGATTTTATTCCACTTTTCCTTGACACTTTTGTTTAGCCTTCTTTTTTGTATACTACCATCGCCTAACATGGATGAGCTTTTATGCTCAGTCTCTGGACAGCTCTTCTCTATCTGCACTACTTCCTTGGGAGAATTCTTCCAGTCTCACCCATGTGAAGGACTCCCACATTTCAGTCTGAAGTCTTAACCTCTCTCCACAGTTCCCAATTTATATGTTCACCTGAGTACATAAAGATATGTGTGAATTCCTATAAAACGACTTACATTAATATGTTTGAACCAGTGACCTGAACTTTTTTCCCAAATTGATGATCCCTCTTATCATTCCCATTACAGTGAGGACAAATTCATCTTTCTGGTTACTTGGGACAAAATCTTAGTGTGATCCTATATGGTTTTCATGATCATACCTTATTTTTAATGTGAATGCTTTCTACTAGTTATATCTTCAAAATATATCCAGAATCCTTCCACTGTCACAGCTTCCCCTCTGACTTAAACAAACATAATAAGGTGGGTAATTTATCCGACCTCTTTGTGAGTGGGGAACTGGAGTGTGGGTGATGGAGCTAGCTGATTGCTTAGGCACCTGCAAAAGAGCAAAACTCCACCAATTACAACCCATTGCCCTCAACCTCTCATGAGAGAGAGCACACAGGTGAGTGGGTGCAGGAGCCAGGGCAAGTGCTTTTGGATGCTGACAGAAGCAAAACTCTGTGCGGGCCCCATGGCAGCATCAAGCAGGGAGTACCCATGACCCTTGAAGCCCCAAAGAGTGTTTTACAGTGCTCTTTAACTTTCCCATCTGTGGACAGCTTAAGTATTAAACAGCTCAGTGGGCCCTCTTCCTTTTTGCATGAGGTGGTTGCTTGCCATCAGCAGGAGCAGAGGGTTAGTGTGGCAGCCTTTAGGATCTGTACCCATGGCACCTGAGCTCTTGTTTGGCATCCAGGAAAAGTTAATGAATGCAGAGGATTTTATTGCTGATGAAAGTGGCTCTCAGCCAGAAGGGGTGCAGGAAAAGATGTGGAATAGGAAGGTGATCTTCCCTGGAGTCTGGATGAACTCCTCTCTGAAGCAATACCTTCAAACCATCCCTCTAATGTCAAATTTCTTTTCTCCAATGTCAAGTCATAGTCTCTGATGTCTAGCTGCTTCTCCTCTTCTCCTCCTCTCCTGCTCTGCTGGCAGAGCTTGGGGTTTGTGTGGGCACAGAATGAGGGTGGGGTATTGGGGGAACCCACCCCCAATATTTCAACATAGGTTCTTTTTATTTTCCCAAAGTGTTGGCCCGTCTGAGAAATAAAGAGAAAGGGTACAAAGAGAGGAATTTTCAGCTGGGCCTCTGGGGGTGACATCACATATCAGTAGGTCCGTGATGTCTGCCTGAGCCGCTAAACCAGCAGATTTTTATTAAGGACTTTAAAAGGGGAGGGGGTGTACGAACAGGGAGTAGGTCACAAATATCACATGCTTTAAAGGGCAGTAAAGATCAAAGGCAAAGGGCAAAATTAGAATTACTGATGAGGGTCTGTGTTCAGCTGTGCACATATTGTCTTGATAAACATCTTAAACAACAGAAAACAGGGTTCAAGTGCAGAGAACTGGTCTAACCTAAAATTTACCAGGGTGGGATCTTTTCCCCACCCTAAGAAGCCTGAGGGTACTGCAGGAGATGAGGGCGTATTTCAGTCCTTAACCGTATAAGACAGACACTCCCAGAACGGCCATTTATAGACTTCCCCCCAGGAATGCATTCCTTCCACAGGGTATTAATTATTAATATTCCCTGCTGGGAAAAGAATTCAGTGATATCTCTCCTACTTGCACGTCAATAATAATATTATTATTAGAGAAGTGATAAATGTCCATGAAATCTTCACAATTTATGTTCAGAGATTGCAGTAAAGACAGGCGTAAGAAATTATAAAAGTATTAATTTTGGGAACTGATACGTGTCCATATTAAAATGAAATCTTCACAATTTATATTCCTTTGCCGCAGCTCCAGCCGGTCTCTCCATTCAGAGTCCCTGACTTCCCCCAGCAGTGGGGTGGGTCAGGGTTGGTTTTGGAAAAGGCAACATTTGAACAGGAAAACAGGAATGCATGTTCTCTCTTTGGGCCATGGTTCTAGGCTTGAGGGTGGGACCCTTGCTTGGTACCTGCATTATTCTGCGGAGAATTTTTCTGCCTCCCGTCCCCATCAATAATTTCTCACCTGCATTATTTTTATGGCCACCTACCTGAACTTTTTGCTACCATTCTTGTCTCTGATATGATTTGGTTGTATCCCCACACAAATCTTATCTTGAATTGTAGTTCCCATAATCCTCACATGTTATGGGAGGGACCCAGTGGAAGGTAATTTCATCATGGGGGCAGCTACCCTCATGCTGTTCTCATGATAGTGTGTGAGTTCTCACAAGATCTGATGGTTTTATAACAGACTTTTTCTATTTTATCATGCTTTCTTGCCTGCTGTTATGTAAGAACTGCCTTTGCTCCTCATTTGCCTTCCACCATGATTGTGAGGCCTCCCAGCCATGTGCAACTGTAGGTCTATCAGACCTCTTTTTTGTTATAAATTAGCCAGTCTTGAGTATGTTTTTATTAGCAGCATGAGAACAGACTAATACAGATACTTGGTACCAGGTAGTGAAGAACTGCTGTAAAGACACCTGAAAATGTGAAAGCGACTTTGGAACTGGGTAACAGGCAGAGATTGAAACAATTTGGGGAGCTCAGAAGAAGACAGGAAGATAGGAAGATCTGGGAAAGTTTGGAACTTCCTCGAAACTTGTTGAATGGCTTTGACCAAAATGCTGATAGTGATATGGACAGTGAAGTTCAGGCTGAGGTGGACTTGCAGATAAGGAAGTTACTGGGAACTGGAGTATAGGTGATTCTTGCTATGGCTTAGCAAAGAGACTGGCAGTATTTTGCCCCTGCCCTAGAGATCTGTGGAAATTTGAACTTGGGAGAGATGATTTAGGGTATCTGGCAGAAAAAAATTCTAAGCAGCAAAACCTTCAAGAGGTGACTTAGGTGCTCCTAAAAACATTCAGTTTTATTCATTCACAAATACATGGTTAGAAATTGGAACTTATCTTTAAAAGGGAAGCAGAATGGTATTGCCTAGGTTTTCTTCTATGGTTTTTATGGTTTTAGGACTTATGTTTAAATCTTTAATCCATCTTGAGTTAATTTTTGTATAAGGTGTAAGGAAGGGGCCTAGTTTCAGTTTTCTGCATATGGCTAAGCAGTTTTCTCAACACCATTTATTAAATAGGGAATCCTTTCCCCAGTGCTTGTTTTTTTTCAGGTTTGTCAAAGATCAAATGGCTATAGATGTGTGGGGTTATTTCTGAGGCCTCTGTTCTGTTCCATTGGTCTATATCTCTGTTTTGGTTGCAGTACCATGCTGTTTTGGTTACTGTTGCCTTGTAATATAGTTTGAAGTCAGGTAGGCATGGGCGAAGACTTCATGACTATAACACCAAAAGCAATGGCAACAAAAGCCAAAATTGACAAATGGGATCTAATGAAACTAAAGAGTTTCTGCACAGAAAAAGAAACTATCAACAGAGTGAACAGGCAACTTAGAGAATGGGAGAAAATGTTTGCCATCTATCCATCTGACAAAGGGCTAATATCCGGAATCTACAAGGAACTTAAACAAATTTACAAGAAAAAACAACCCCATCAGAAAGTGGGCGACGGATATGAACAGATACTTTTCAAAAGAAGATATTTATGCAGCCAAGAAGCATATGAAAAAAGCTCATCATCACTAGTCATTAGAGAAATGCAAATCAAAACCACAATGAGATACCCTTTCACACCAGTTAGAATGGCGATCATTAAAAAGTCAGGAAACCACAGATGCTGGAGAGGATGTGGAGAAATAGGAATACTTTTACACTGTTGGTGAAAGCATAACTTAGTTCAACTATTGTGGAAGACAGTGTGGTGATTCTTCAAGGATCTAGAACCAAAAATACAATTTGACCCAGCAATCCCATTACTGGGTATATACCCAAAGGATTATAAATCATTCTACTATAAAGACACATGAACACATATGTTTATTGCAGCACTATTCACAATAGCAAAGACTTGGAACCAACCCAAATGCCCATCAATGTTGGACTGGATACAGAAAATGTGGCCCATATACACCATGGAATACTATGCAGCCATAAAAAAAGAATGAGTTCATGTCATTTTCAGGAACATGGATGAAGCTGGAAACCATCATTCTCAGCAAACTAGCACAGGACACCACAACCACATGTTCTCAGTCATAAATTTATGGGAGTTGAACAATGAGAACATATGGACACAGGGATGGGAACATCACATACCAGGGCCTGTCCGGGGGTAGGGAGCATGGAGAGGGATAGAATTAGAAGAAATATCTAACGTAGATGATGGGTTGAAGGGTGAAGCAAACCACCACGGCACGTGTATACCTATGGAGCAAACCTGCATGTTCTGCACATGTATCCCAGAACTTAAAGTATAATTTAAAAAAAAAAGGAAGCAAAACATAAAAGTTCAGAAAATTTGCAGCCTGATGATATGATAGAAAAGAACAATTTATTTTCTGATGAGAAATTCAAGCTGGCTGCACACATTTGCATGAGTAATGAGGATCCCAATGTTAATTATTAAGACAATGGAGAAAATGTCTCCAGGGCATCTCATAGGTCTTCAAGGTAGTCTCTCCCATCACAAGCCAGGGGGCCCAGGAGGAAAAATATGGTTTCATGGCCTGTGCCCAGAGACTTGCTGCTTTTTTGCAATTTGGGGACTTGGTTGGAGCCCCCACACAGAGTCCCTACTGGGGTGCCACCTAGTGGAGCTATGAGAAGAGGGCCATCGTCCTCCAGATCCCAGAATGGTCAGTCCACCAACAGCTTGCCCCATGTGCCTCAAAATGCCACAGACACTCAATGCCAGCCTGTGAAAGCAGCTGGGAGAGGGGCTGTGCCTTGCAAAGCCACAGGGGCAGAGCTGCTCAAACCTGTGAGAGCCCACTTGTATCACATGACCTGGATGTGAGACAGGGAGTCAAAGGAGACTGTTTTGGAGCTTTAAAATCTAATTACTGCCTTGTTAGATTTCGAATTTGCATGGGGCCTGTAGACCCTTTGTTTTGGCCAATTTCTCCCATTAGTAATGGGTGTATTTACCCAATGCTTGTACCTCCATTGTATCTAGGAAGTAACTAAATTTTTTTTTTTTTTAATTTTACAGGCTCATTGGCAAAAAGGACTCGCCTTGTCTCAGGTGAGACTTTGGACTTGTACTTATGAGGTAATGCTAAAATGAGGTAAAACTTTGGGGGACTGTTGGAAGGGCGTGATTGTGTTTTAATATGTGAGGACATAAGATTTGGGAGGGGCCAGATGTAGAAGGATATAATTTGGTTATGTCCCCACCCAAATCTCATCTTTATCTGTAGTTCCCATGATCTCCATGTGTCATGGGAGGGATCCAGTGGGAAGTAATTTCATCATGGAGGCAGTTACCGTCATACTGTTCTCATGATAGTGAGTGAGTTCTCACAGGATCTGATGGTTTTATAAGGGGCTTTTTCCCTTTTGCTCATGCTCTCTTGCTTGCTGCCTTGTAAAATATGCCTTTGCTCCTCCTTCACCTTCCCCCATGATTGTGAGGCTTTCCCAGCCATGTGAAACTGTGAGTGTATTAAACCTCCTTCTCTTTATAAATTAGGCATTCTCAGGTATGTCTTCATTAGCAGCATGAGAATGGACTAATACAGTGTCACTGTATTTTATTTTCAGTATAATCTCCCATGTTTCCTCTGCTTCAGCCACAATAACTTTTCTGTTTTTGTTTCATCACAATCATTGGTATTCTACTCTAACATTTCTCTGGGATTCATTCTATTACTTACTTCAGAGCCATTTTCAAAACTAGCCTTCTCAGTCATGTTTTATCTGACTATATGTCTTAAACTCCTTCCTTGATCTCCTATTCTCTTTCCCTGCTTTTGTTTTTGATAGAATTTTCTAACATACTATGCAATTTCCTTATTTATTTTTATTTATATTTGTAGGTCTCAGAGCTTTAGATGCACATGGGCAATAATATTTTCTGTTTTGTTCATTGATATATCCTAAGTACCCAGAAGACTACATAGCACATAGTAGGTGCCAAAAATTATTTGCTGAAGGAACAAATTATTACCAGAACATATTTGCTTTATTTTAAAATATATGTGTTATACCTTTAACCATGTAAAACTTTACATGGATAAGAGAGGGAAAGAAAAATTACCATGTTTGCCACTGGGTATCTTTTTTTCAGGGGACTATAAGTAAACTTTTTCTTCTTATTGCTCAGCATTTTTTATAACAAAGGTGTATTACCTTGGTAATAATAAATAATAAACAAATTATAGTTTATCTATTTATTCAGTAATGAACAGGTATATATAAATATCAAATGCATTCCTTAAAATAATAATACATGACTAAAAATATTATTATCACTTTTAGTCATTTATTTCCTCTTTGTTATATTTTTAACTATCCAGAGGCATACTATTAGGTCATACTTTAGATTCAGAAGACAAGCAAATAAAAATATCATCAATGTCATGTTGGAAGTGACTATAGTAATTAAAAGCATTATCTATCATTAAAATTTTCTTATAATATTGTGTGACTTCAAGGTGTGATACATTGACTTAAATTTTAGAAAATACCAAGTAAATTTCCAGTTGCAACAAAATCTTTGTTAAGGGTTTTATGTTGATAAAGTTTTAATACGAAGATGGAAAATAAAGTATGACATTACATTGCCAGATAAATAAGAGACTAATAAAATACGTTTTTCTTTGAAACACAGGAATATTCTATAAATCAAATTTTCTTAGTGTATATGTCTAAATGTGATTTTTAAAATTCATTCCTGTATGCCTGCAGCAAACATTTCCTGAGCTCTCATTGTCTAGGCACTATAGATTAGAACTATCTGAGCACTACAGATTAAAAAAATAAAACTTAATAAAACTCTATTATCACTTCAAGGAGCTTTCAGGCAAGAAGGAAATGAATAAAGAAAAACATAATCAAATGCAGTATAGTAGGCATTATGATAGACATGTTTGCAGGTTTCTGCAATGTTCATAGAAGAGGTCCCTAAGCCAGTTAAGTTCAGGAGTTGCTTATTGCTGGAAATAAAAATGTTCTCTTTAGTATTACAGTGCACTCAAGAGCAATAGATATTTATTGACTGAAGTTTGGTAATCTCATGTTAGCATCCATAACATCAATATTTATTATACTGAGTTGTGAGAAATTAGACTGAATCTTTACTATTCCCTGGGCAATTCCTGGAAGTTTGTTTTCTATAACATTTTACTGCCAGCTTTTTTATATTTTATTTGTGATTTAAAAAGCTAAGTAAAATGTGGAAAAACTTGAGGTAACTTAAAATTGCAGTTAGTTGTATAAAAGATTTGAAGATATTCTAACTTTAAAAACACCACTTCTGTGTTTTTAAAGACAATCCAGAATTGCTTTTGCTTTCAAAAGCTTTTAATTTTGAAAATTCCAATTATTTATTAAAATTTTTCAAAATACATTAATATATTTTTAAAGGATTCATATAGCTTACACTTAACAAGAATTCTAATTTTATTTTGCATAATGAAGTGTGTATAAGGCAAATAAAAAATGTATCACCTACTCATGGAGGTCAAGAGTGTATACTGATCTAGGGATGTAATGAAATCATCATGATCCTCATTTGAAGGTTGCTTAAATACCAATTTTTACAAAACTGTCAGTTTATGCATTACTTTGTGATATATGTGATTATTTGTGGTTTTCCATTTGTGTGTATACCCTGAATGTTCACAGATAAGAGGAGTATTTCAAAAGATTTAGATTACTTCCTCTCAGGTATAAGCCCTATGTCCTAAAATATACAGAGATGGAAGGGTTGATGACTCAGGAAAACAAATTGGAACCTCTGTCATTGCTGTGAGCCCAGACTTGCCTAAGCATTGTACCAAATTAAGTGTCTGTAAAAGAGATTCTAGTATCTAATGTGGAAGCAAATTGTATTGGAAATATTTATCACTGATGTGCTGTTGATATATGTTTCATCCTTTAGAATTAGGCAGAACTTGGGATTAAGTGACAAAAACAATGAGGAAAAAACATAGAATAGTAGCTTTCTAATATTTATTATCAAAACATTTAGAAATTTAAAATGGAACTGCTTTATTTGAAAATGTATTTTATAATAAGCTTTACTTTGTTTTAAAATATGAAATATCTAATTAAAAACATGCCCTAAGCACTTGCCTATAAGCAATCACCTACTTATTCAAATGTATCCTTATGCTGCATTGAGCTGGGCAGAAAGGCCAGAAAAAAAGAAGTAAATACAGGTTGTACCCTCAGAAGGCTTATCATCTGGGAGGAAAAACTACAGTTATACAAAGTAGCACAGCACAGGATAAAAGTGAAGTGAGCTACCAGCAAGTTTTAGATGAAGAAACACGACCTAAAGTCTTTTATATCTGTATGAACTTCAAGTTAAAAGTCACCTCCTTAGCCTCTCCTTCCTTACTGTATACTAATTTACATCCATATTTAATTACTGAATTTGAGTAATGCACTATACTTTTTTTAGGTGTGTGCTGTCATTTGACTGTGCCCTCCATAAAACATGTGTTGGAAACCTCTTAATGAAATGTTGTTGGGAGGAGAAACCTAATGGGACATATTTAAATCATGAGAGTGGAGTCCTCATGAATGGATTAATGTCAATTATAAAATAACCTGAGGCTTCCAGTTTGATCTCTTGCTTTATTTCACTCTCCTTTTGACCTTGCACCATAGAATGACATATCAAGAAGGCCCATACCAGATGCCAGCCGTTTGATCTTGAACTCACAAGCCGCCAAAATCATGAGCCAATAAATTTCTGTTTATTATAAATTATACAATCTCAGATATTCTGTTATAGCAACAAAAAATGGACAAAGACAGAAAATTGGTACCAAAAATTTGGGCTATTTTTACAACAAATACCTGAAAATGTAGCAGTGGCTTTGGAAGTGGGTAATGGGTACTGCCTGGAATAATTGGAGGAGCAGGCTAGAAAAATGTCTAAATTGTTGTAAACAAAGCATTAATGGCAATTCTGGTGAGAGCTCAGAAGAAGAGCTTTAGGGAAAGTCTGAAACTTCTTATAAATTACGTAAGTTGTCATAATCAGAATGCTGGTAGAAAATAAGACCTTAGATGGAAAACAGAAATATATTTCTGGAACCTATAATAAAGGCCTTTTTTGTTGCAGAGGGCTTGGCTGAATTGTGTCAATGCTCCAGGACTTTATGAAAGACAGATTTTAGGAGTAATAAACTAGGATTGCTGGAGAAAGAAATTTCTAATCAGTAAAGTGCTCAGGGTACTGTGCGGCTTTGTTTAGCCATGTTTAGTAACATTCAAGAGGAGAGAAATTACTTAAAGACAGACTTTATAAGTAAAAAGAAAACAAAGTGAAAATGTTGGGAAAACTCAGCCTGGTCAAGTAAAGATTAAAAATACATACTCAGGAGAAAATGCAAAATGTGTTTCCAAGAGACCATTTGTTAAAGAGATTAATATGGATAATATGATGAAAGCTATGTTTTATTCATCCAAACAAAGGGAGAATTATGTCAAAAGCATTTCAGAGATGTTTAAGGCAAGCTAGGATCTTGACAGAAAGTTTTCCAGAGAGGTGCCCACAGCACCCTAGCGTTGGCTGCTCTGTGCTGCCTCAAATCAATGCTTTGAGCATTTTGTGCTCTTTGGCCACCACAGCAATGTCTCAAGCCAGCCCAATATGGCTGGGGCCACCATTCCAGAAGATTTAAGCAGTAAACCTTAACAGTGTTGACACGGTGCTAATTCTGAAAGATGGAAGAATGTGAGAGCTGTGGAGGCATATCTTTCCCCACCTAGATTTTAAAGGTTGTCTCAGACAGAGAATTATCACAGTGGCAGAGCCATGTCAGCGACTCCTCACTAGGGTTATACTTAGTGAAGCTATGGGAGTGAGGCCACCTCCAAGACCTCAGAATTGTAGAGCTACCAGTGTGTAACTCTAACCAAAGAAAGTTGCAGGCACAATATTTCAACCTTTCAGAGCTACTGCATAGGCTGACTTCAGCAAAGCATAGGGGTGGGGCTGCCTGAGTCTTTGGGGGCCTAGCCCCAACCCCAGTATGCCCAGAAGGCCAGACATGGAGTCAAGGAAGATTATTCCGGAGCTTTAAGAGTTACTTTGTAGTTACTGGGAAACTGTTACTTCTTTCTTATTTTCCCTTTTGGAATGAAAATGTCTATTCTACACCTGGTCCACCACTGTTATTTTCTAAATAGATAACTTGTTTAATTTCATAGGCTTACAGCTGGAGAGGAATTTTCTTCACTGTGATGTGTGCCTTGAGTTTCACCCATATCTGATTTAAGATGAGACTTCAAACTTTTGACTTTTGAGATAGTGGTGGAACCATCACAGTTAAGACTTTGAGTGTCTCGAGATGAAATGAATGCATTTTACATTTGAGAACTACATGAATTTTGAGGCCAGAGACAGAATGCCGCAGTTTGGATGTGTCTCCCAAACAGCATGTGTTGGAAACTAAATCCCCAATGCAACAATGTTGGGAGGTGGGGTCTGATGGGAAGTGTTTAGGTCATAAGGGTGGAACTCTCATGAATGTATTAATGGCTATTGTAAAAGGGCCTGAGGCTGCAATTTGGATCTCTTGCTGTCTCTTGCCCTCTGTTTGCCATTTCACATGGGATAATATAACAAGAAGGCCCTTCTTAATCTTGGACTTCCCATTCTCCAAAATGAGCCAAAAAATTTATATTCATTATAAATTACCCAGTCTCAGATATTCTGTTATAGCAGCACAGAGAAGACTAAGACAATTTAAAATTTACCCATAAATAAAATTACATATTATTAAATGTTAGTAAGGTTCTCATATACAAAATTATTTCTTACGTCTTTAGCATCCTTAAACATACACATTCTCTCTTTCCAGAAGTTCATTCCCATGATAAACATATCCTGCTGTCAAGCCCACAGTCATATAATACCGCTGGATTTAATTATAATTATCTTTGCAGAACTCAGTGTAAACAGTTTATCTTGTGGGATATCTATACTCATTCCTCAAGACTGGGTTAAATTCCCACTTATTTCACATAACACCCTATGTTTGTTCATATTACAATACTTAACACACTCTATCCATAGTTTTAAATTTATTTGTCTGAACTGTCACTAGATAGTGTGCTTTATCTAGGTATAGAATCTTTTCTGTTTATCAAAGATACTTTAGTCCGTAGCTAAGTTCATGGATATCAATTTAAGGATATTTTTCCAATTTTCTATATGCACATATGTAGAATGCACACGAACAACTGAATATTCAAACATTGGTGCAGATTCTATTATATGATATCCATTATATGTATATTAAAAAGGATAACACCTGTGTTCAGAGACTCAGGGTATAAATGAAAGAGATGTACTCATAATTTTTAATATGAAAAATCTGTGGTATTGTGAGTTTTTTTACATGAGGTTTATTCTTATTAAAAATGTTGAAAATAAGTTATTAAAATATTTGGGTGATATGGTTTATTAATAGAAAAACTATTTCAAAAATTAAAAGATTTTTGTATAAGTTATATACAGTTAGTTTTTATCTCATCACTTAGTGTGCATCAGAAAACCAGCAGTGTGGCAGCAAGTAAGAAAAAAACCAATAACAGATGTATCTACTACATGCAGGTACTGAACAGTCTGGATTTGCCAGGCAAATTAGGTGGAGCATACTGGAAGGGTACGATTTTAATACAAACAAAATAAACAGTCCTTATAAACATGTCACTAATGCCTTAGGGCTTTCCCTAATAATAATTTTCTTAAAAAAAAAAAAAAAAGAAAGTTAAGATTTTGACTGTAAGGGATTTTAAAATCATAATGATGTTGAATTATTAATGATCTGAACTGATCTTTTTTATTTTCCTTTCTAATCCAAGAAATCTTCAGGGTAGCCATTTGAAGAGTATTCCTTTTTCTATATTCTGCTTTAGGCATTCGTAAATATACTTAAAAACACTCTCTCAGATACCACACAATCAAATAATCAAGGTCACTTAGGAGACTAAATTAAACTTCTGATACACATTCACTATTGTCGTTTCAGCACATTTTTGATGAGGCTGTGGAAGTGCTTGCTTGAATGTCATTCCTACTTGCTCTCTAATGGTTTGTCTGCCTGCTTATTGCACATCAGATTTCAGAGCCTCACAGAATGAAATGAAGTTGTCTTCCTTAAAATCATTTTCCTTTATACTATATTAATTCTTTAAGATAGTATATTAAAGATTTATTTTATATTACAGTGTAATTAGTGAAGCTCTTGGATTACACTGTCATTCAAAATAAAACCTCATCCCAGTTGCCCCATTTACTGGTGGAAAAGCTCTGGCAAGGATTTACACTAAAGCACAGCTTGTTGACAGCATATGCAAATTAGAAAGATATAGTTTGGTTTAAATGACTGTAAAAGTAGGGATCAACATCTGTGGGAATGATTTTCAAAACTGCAGTGGCATAGAAATCATTGCAAGTGTTATGTAGTTCCAAATAGAAGCCTGGTAACAATTCAGAAATATATTTTTCCCTTTCCAAATAAGAGAACTGTCCAAATTATTTTCTGGTTTGAGATTAAACACTAATGATAGATTCATTATTACTTTTTAAATTTAATGAATTCTGAGTTTTACCTTCTTTTCCACATCTTCCTGGGAATAATTAAGTGAGCAATGGAAGAAGAAAATAGCAACATTTTAGGATACAATGAAATGCAACATAGCTAAGTATTCTACAACTTATATTAACAGAAGATTAGTGTAATATGAGTTTTCAATCATAAAATGTTATCTTTTAAAGAATAAGTTTTTTAACCGAATTCATTTTTTAAATATATATGTAAGCTTTTCCATGAAAAGTAAATATATTCTTAAATTTAAAAAGCATTAAATGTGCTGTTAAGTATTAATTATATTATGTCATCAAATGAATGACAGTTACAGTCAGGAACAAATGAGATTCTTCTTTACCCATTTTATTTGTATAAGTAAATGTGTTGGACCTGATCAAAACCAGTACATTGACTTCACAGCTAAATTCTTTATTTTACTTCTTACTATTTTATGTGGAATATTTATATATTATAAAATATAAATAATTTTAATAGGTTAAAAACTAATGAACACAAATATACAAATCACCAGTTTAAGAGTCTATTACCAACACTTGAAAACCCTGCATTTCGTCTTTGTATCAACCATTAGTCCATTCATATGTAACCACTATCTAGAAATTTCACCTAATTCTTTTATAGGTTTACTTTATGTATATTACATATTTCCAAACATTGTTTAGTTTTACATAGAATTAAATATTTTATAAATTGTACAATATGAATGTATTCTTCTGCTATTACAATTTTCTCCTAAATGCTATGATGTTTATATGTGTATTTATGATTCATTTATATTCATTGCTGTATAATTGCTATAGTTTGAATGTGTTCCCCAGACTTCATGTGATGGTAACTTAATCTCCAATGCAACAGTGTGGGGAAGTGAGACTGCTAAGAGGTAATTAGATAATGAGGGCTCTGACCTCATAAGTTAATTAATGTTATTATCACAGGAGTCTGTTAATTATCACAGGAGTGGGTTTCTGGTAAAAGGATGAGTTCAATTCCATTTATTCTCTCATGTGCATTCTTCCTTGCCCTTCTTCTTTCGTCATTGGATGATGCTGCAGGAAGCTGCTCACCAGATGTAGGTTCTATGGGGCTTAGCCCACAGAACTATAAGAAATAAATTTCTGTTCTTTACAAATCACCTAATTTCAAGTATTATGTTTATATGGTTTGGATTTGTGTATCCCCACCCAAATTTCATGTTCAACTGTAATCCACGATGTTGGAGTTGGGGCTTGTGGGAGGTGACTGGTTCATGGGGACAGATTTTCCTGCTTTGGTGCAGTTTTCATAATAGAGTTTTCATGATACCTGATTGTTTAAAAGTGTGTGGCACCTCCTCCTACCTTCCTCCTGCTCCTGCCCTGTAAGACATGCCTGCTTCCCCTTCTGCCATGATTATACGTTTCCTGAGGCCTCCCTAGAAGAAGAAGCTGATATGTTTTCTCTACAGGCTGCAGAACCATGAGCCAATTAAACCTCTTTTTTTATATATATATAAATTACCCAGTCTCAGGTATTTTCTTATAGCAATGCAAGAATGGACTAATATATATGTTATAGCAACAAAAAATGGACTCAGACAATAGTATTACAATTGCATCAATGTGCTACAACTTATTCATCATACATTTGACTTGTTTGCAATTTTTAATTTTTTCAATAACAAAAAATGTAAAAAAGCCTCAAAACTCATCCTCAAAATGTGACTTTATGTTCTTCTAAACAATTCTTTTAAACTTTATGTAACATAAGCAAACTCCCTTTATTCCTGGATTCACTCTACTAGGAACATGTTTTTTCAATCTGCTTTTGCATGCCCACATGATTTTTCAAAACCAAACTTGCATCAGTAATTAGACCATCAAATCCAAAATATTAATCAATTTTTAATTTAATTTATTTAGTGTTATCTCTCATTCCTCAGCCTAGACACAGAAAATTTGAAGTGAAGAAAAAAATTTTTCTTTATAAATTTTCTGTTTGAAAATATTTTTATTTTAAATTTTATAAAAGGTAGAGACAATCAACTGTGGTTAATCTCTGATGCTTAACTGAAAATTCTTTTTCTCTTATAATTTTCTCAATTTTTTGTCCACTGTCAATAACTTTTCTCATTCTTTTTTTTCAATGCACATTTTCTCCTATTTTAAAGGGAATTCATAATGATTTGGCCAACATAAAACTTCACTTGACTTTTCAAAACATCTACTTTAAAAAATAATTTTATTTCCTTTGAAAGTAAAATAATTGAGTAGATATGGTGGATGCTGAGATATGCCACTCAGATTCTTTTCAGAAGCAAAAGATTTTCCCAGTTGTTGTGAGTTTTGGTGCTGCTAACAGAAGTCAGATAATAAACTCAGACATAAGTAAAGGTAGACTTTGTTCTAAAAGACTATTTCCAAAAAAAGAGGAGTATAGAAGAACCCTGTTAGAATAGGGAAACTAGAACTACTTCGCAAAAGAGAATGCTTCAAGCATAAGATCTGTAAGTGTCTCAAAAGTAAGGCAGAAATGACCTTTCTGTTGTAGGAAGAGTGAACAAAGCTAAGAAGAACTGGGTATGTGGAGTGAATAAGTAGATCATATGGTCAGACAATAAATCAGAGAATGTTTTATTTCTCTGAGGTTGGCCATCTCTTGGGAGAGCATTAAGGAAGGGTGGTTCTGCATGCTAAAGGGTGGTTTAAATTTCAGGAGACTTGGGAAAGGAGAAAACCCTGACTAAAATTTAGATAGGTCAAGTTAGCACATAGTTTATTCAGATTGATTGGTGGAGAGAAAAGCTCAGTTGATCATTTATAAGACAACAAATATAAATTTAGAAGGACAGTGTCTAGGCTAATCATAGTAAACAAGAATAACATCTGCAAGTCTTACCCAAGTCACGTGTGAAAGACTGTTTTATTGCATTAAGCGCCTTCCGGGAACACAAGGTGTGGGAAGATTTCTTAAATGCAGCTATTTGACAGGCGCACAGGCCTCAGGTTAAGTTCAGCATTGTCAGGGGTATCAGTGAGAAGCCAGTCATTTTGTTTGTTCATTTTTTTGTTTGTTTTGAGACAGAGTCTTGCTCTCTCACCCAGGCTGGAGTGCAGTAATGTGATCGCTGCTCACTGAAACCTCCATCTTTCAGGTTCAAGTGATTCTCATGCCTCAGCCTCCCAGGTAGCTGGGATTACAGGCATGTACCACCACGCCTGGCTAATTTTTGTAAGATGCCAGTTCTTTAAGTAATTTTTCATAGCTCAAATCCAATGACTCATTGATAAGGGGATTTAAAAGCCTAGTCCCTTTACCCAAGTTATCCTAACTTCAGAACCCCTGTAGGGTTGACTGGAACAACCATTGAAGCTGCATCACAGTTTAATTTTTCCAATGTCCTATTCTATTTCCTTCCTTTCCAGTAGCACACATGTTAATCCCTCCTTTTTTTTTCTCATAGGTGTTGATCTGCAAGGCACTCATTAATTAATTTCTTACATACTAATCTCTAACTCAGAGTCTGCTTGCTGGGGAATCTAACTTAATATGGCAGTGAGGAAACATGCTGTTTTCCTCAAGCTAATTAATTATGTATAATGAGTTTTCTCAAAACATTTTAAAATTTCTATTTCATAACATATTTGCATGAATTTTAATAGAGAAATTTTTATCGCTATATTTCAGTCTCTAGAAATATGTGTTATGTTTATCTTATTTATGTTTTTTACTCCTAATATGCAGAGAATAGGGACATTAGCAGTTTAGAGCAGGAGGACAAAACCAAGTTACCAGTTGTTCAACTGATTGAAACTTGCTCTAATTTGAATCAAAATATTTAGAAAGAAAATTACCCACTTTTATGCTTTGTACTTGCATTAAATACATTTCAGCAAACATGCCTGAGAATTAGTTATTTGAATTTTCATTTTATCTTTAGGGGAAATGACTTTTTAGTGTATAATAATTTTACCTAAGGAACTTGCACATAATACTTCTGATTTTCTTAATATAAGATAATCTGTACATTTTTTGTGTTTAATTTATATTACATCTGTTCAAAATAAAATTGTTTCGAATTGACATGAAGTCTAATAATTCAGTACTCATCAGTTCTTCAGTACTTTTGTGAGTTATTTAAGATATCTGAATTCAATAATACTTTTTGAACAGATAATCATATGATTTGGCTCTGTGTCCCCACCCAAATCTCATCTCAAATTTTAATCTCCATATGTCAGAGGAGGGGCCTTGTGGGACGTGTTGAATCATGAAGATAGACTTTCCTCTTGCTGTTCTTGTGATAGTGAGTGAGTTCCCACAAGATCTGGTTGTTTGATAAGTATGTGGTGCTTCCTTCTTCTCTCTCTTCCTCCTGCTTTGACATGTGAAGAAATGCTGGCTTTCCCTTCACCTCCCACCATGATTATAAGTTTCCTGAAGCCTGACCAACCATGCACAACTGTGAGTCAATTAAACTTCTTTTCTTCATAAGTTACCCAGTCTCAGTTAGTTCCTTATAGCAATGTGAGAATGGAGTAATACAGAAAATTAGTATTGAGAAAGTGGGACATTGCTATAAAGATACCTGAAAATGTGGAAGTGACCTTGAAACTGGGTAATGGTCAGAGGTCAGAACAGTTTGGAAGTTCAGAAGACAGGAAGACTAGTGAAAGTTTGAAACTTTCTAGAACTTGTTGAATGCTTGTGACCGAAGTACTGATAGTGATATGAACAATAAAGTCCAGGCTGAGGTGTTCTCAAGTGGAGATGAGGAACTTACTGGGAGCTGGAGTAATGATTACTTTTGCTCTACTTTAACAAAGAGACTGACAGCATTTTTGCCCCTGCTCTAGAGATCTATGAAACTTTGAACTTGAAAGAGGTGATTTAGAGTATTTTGTGGAAGAAATGTCTAAGAAGCAAATCGTTCAAGATGTAACCTGGCTTTTTCTTATAGTGTATGCTCATATATGTGAAGAAAAAGATGGTCTGAAATCAAAACTTATGTTTAAAAGAGAGAGCATAAAATTTTGGAAAATTTGCAGCCTGACCATGTGGTAGAAAAGAATATCCCATTAGCTGGGGAGGAATTCAAGCCTGTTGCGTAAATTTGCATAAGTAAAGAGGAACAGATGTTAATATTCAAGACAATGGTGAAAATGTCTCCAGGGCATTTCAGAGATCTTCAAAGCAGCCCCACTCATCACAAGCCCAGAGGCCTAGAGGGGAAAAATGTTCTGTGTGGCCTTGGGACATGGCACCCTATGTCCCAGCACCTCCAGCTCTAGCCATGGGTAAAAGGGGTTGAGGTATATCTTGGGCCATTGCTTCAGAAGGTGCAAGCCCCAAGCCTTAGTGGCTTCCTCATGGTGTTGAGCCTGTTGGTGTGCAGAAGGCAAGAATTTGGGAGCCTCTGCCTAAATTCCAGAGGATATATGGAAAACACCTGGATGCCCAGGTGAAAGTCTGCTGCGGGGGTAGAGCCCTCATGGAGAACCTCTACTGGGGCAGTGCAAAGGGGAAATACGGGGTTGGAGCTTTTACACAGAGTTCCCACTGGGGCACTGCCTAGTGGAGCTGTGAGAAGAGGGCCACCATCCTCCAGACACCAGCATGGTAGATCCACCAACAGATTGTACCATGCACCTGGAAAAGCCACAGGCATTCAACCAGCCCATGAAAGTAGCCATAGGAACTGTACCCTGAAGAGCCACAGGGGAGGAGCCCAAGGCCTTGGGGGCCCACCCTTTGCATCAGCATTCCCTGGATGTGAGACTTGGAGCCAAAAGATATTATTTTGGAGCTTTAAGATTTAACGACCACCCTTCTGGATTTTGTACTTGTATTTGTCCTGGAGCCCCTTAGTTTTTGTCAGTTTATCTCTTTTGGAATAAAAGCATTTCCCTCATTCCTGTTCCTCCATTGTATCTTGGAAATAACTTATTTTTAATTTACAGACTGATAGGCAGAAGGGACTGGTCTTGTCTATAATGAGATATTGAATGCAGACTTTTGAGTTAATGCTAGAATAAGTTAAGACTTTGGGGGACTGTTGGGAAGGCATGATTTGTCTCAAAATGTGAAAAAGACATGAGATATGGGAGGAACCAGAGGTGGAGTGATATGGTTTAATTCTTTGTCCTCACTCAAATCTCATCTCAAATTGCAATCCCCATGTGTTGGAGGAGGTGCCCGGTGGAAGGCAATTGAATCATGGAGGTGGACTTTCCCCTTCCCTCTGTTCTCATGATAGTAAGTTCTCAGATATCTGGTAGGAAGGATAAAGGCACTTTACCCTTCTCTCTGTCTTCCTCCTGCTGTGACATGTGATGACATGCACACTTTCCTTTCACCTTCTGCCATCATTATACGTTTCCTGAGGCCTTCCAGCCGTGTGGAACTGTGAGTCAATTAAACCGCTTTCCTTCATAAATTACCCAGTCTCACGTAGTTCTTTTTTTTTTTTTTTTTTTTTTTTGAGACGGAGTCTCGCTCTGTCACCCAGGCTGGAGTGCAGTGGCGCCATCTCGGCTCACTGCAAGCTCCGCCTCCCGGGTTCACGCCATTCTCCTGCCTCAGCCTCTTCCAAGTAGCTGGGACTACAGGCGCCCGCCACCACGGCCGGCTAATTTTTTGTATTTTTAGTAGAGACGGGGTTTCACCGTGGTCTCGATCTCCTGACCTCGTGATCCGCCCGCCTCGGCCTCCCAAAGTGCTGGGATTACAAGCGTGAGCCACAGCGCCTGGCCTCACGTAGTTCTTTATAGCAGTATGAGAATGGACTAATACAACCAGCATATGTCAGATAGTGTCACTATTTTATCATTATCCTAAAATTGTATGAAATATGACAAACATGTTTTAAAGCTTGCAATACTATAAAATATATAATGATCATACTTACTAATCAATTTAATAATTTATTACAGAACACCATTTCATGATGTGCTTTTTAGTAACTGATATGGTTTGCCTGTGTGTCCCCACCCAAATCTCACCTTTAATTGTAATCCATGTCAAAGGTGGGACCCGGTGGAGATAAATTAATCATGAGGGAGGTTTCCCCTATACAGTTCTCATGATAGTAAGTTCTCATAAGACCTGACGATTTTATAAGGAGTTTCCCACTTCACTCAGCCTTCATTCTCTGTCCTGTCACCTTCCATTACGATTGTAAGTTTCCTAAGGCCTCCTCAGCCATGTGGAACTGTGAGTCAATTAAACCTCTTTTTTTTTTTCTTTTTGAGATGGAGTCTCACTCTGTTGACCAGGCTGAAGTACAGTGGCGTGACCTCAGTTCACTGCAACTTCTGCCTCCTAGGTTCAAGTCATTCTCCTGCCTCAGGCTCCCAAGTAGCTGGTATTACAGGCACCCACCACCATGCCTGGCTAATTTTTGTATTTTTAGTAGAGACAGGGTTTCACCGTGTTGCCAGGATGGTCTCCATCTCTTGACCTCGTGATCCGCCCACCTTGACTTTTCAATAAATCTCTTTTCTTTATAAATTACCGAGTCTCAGATATGTCTTCATAGCAGAATGAGAGCAGACTAGTACAATAACTGCTCTAAGATGTCTTTTACGAAATAATGCAAATAATTATTCACATGTTCTTTTTATGTAAATTCATTATCATTTATTTATTTATTTTGTATTATTATTCTACTTTAAGTTTTAGGGTACATGTGCACAACGTGCATGTTTGTTATATATGTATACATGTGCCATGTTGGTGTGCTGCACCCCTCAACTCCTCATTTAGCATTAGGTATATCTCACAATGCTATCCCTCTCCCCTCCTCCCACCCCACAACAGGCCCCGGTGTGTGATGTTCCCCTTCCTGTGTCCATGTGTTCTCATTATTCAATTCCCACCTATGAGTGAGAACATGCAGTGTTTGGTTTTTTGTCCTTGCAATAGTTTGCTCAGAATGATGGTTTCCAGCTTCACCCATGACCCTACAGTGGACATGAACTCATCATTTTTTATGGCTGCATAGTATTCCATGGTGTATATGTGCCACATTTTCTTAATCCAGTCTATCATTGTTGGACATTTGGGTTGGTTCCAACTCTTTGCTATCGTGAATAGTGCCACAATAAACATATGTGTGCATGTGTCCTTATAGCAGCATAATTTATAATCCTTTGGGTATATACCCAATAATGGGATGGCTGGGTCAAATGGTATTTCTAGTTCTAGATCCCTGAGGAATCGCCACACCGACTTCCACAATGGTTGAACTAGTTTACAGTCTCACCAACAGTGTAAAAGTGTTCCTATTTCTCCACATCCTCTCCAGCACCTGTTGTTTCCTGACTTTTTAATGATCGCCATTCTAACTGGTGTGAGATGGTATCTCATTGTGGTTTTGATTTGCATTTCTCTGATGGCCAGTGATGATGAGCATTTTTTCATGTGTTTTTTGGCTGCATAAATGTCTTCTTTTGAGAAGTGTCTGTTCATATCCTTCGCCCACTTTTTGATGGGGTTGTTTTTTCTCTTGTAAATTTGTTTGAGTTCATTGTAGATTCTGGATATTAGCCCTTTATCAGATGAGTAGGTTGCAAAAATTTTCTCCCATTGTGTAGGTTGCCTGTTCACTCTGATGGTAGTTTCTTTTGCTGTGCAGCAGCTCTTTAGTTTAATTAGATCCCATTTATCAATTTTGGCTTTTGTTGCCATTGCTTTTGGTGTTTTAGACATGAAGTCCTTGCCCATGCCTATATCCTGAATGGTATTGCCTAGGTTTTCTTCTAGGGTTTTTATGGTTTTAGGTCTAACATTTAAGTCTTTAATCCATCTTGAATTAATTTTTGTATAAGGTGTAAGGAAGGGATCCAGTTTCAGCTTTCCATGCTCATGGGTAGGAAGAATCAATATCGTGAAAATGGCCATACTGCCCAAGGTAACTTATAGATTCAATGCCATCCGCATCAAGCTACCAATGACTTTCTTCACAGAATTGGAAAAAACTACTTTAAAGTTCATATGGAACTGAAAAAGAGCCCGCATTTCCAAGTCAATCCTAAGCCAAAAGAGCAAAGCTGGAGGCATCACGCTACCTGACTTCAAACTATATTACAAGGCCACAGTAATCAAAACAGCATGGTACTGGTACCAAAACAGAGATACAGACCAATGGAACAGAACAGAGCCCTCAGAAATAATGCCACATATCTACAACTATCTGATCTTTGACAAACCTGACAAAAACAAGCAATCGGGAAAGGATTCCCTATTTAATCAATGGTGCTGGGAAAACTGGCTAGCCATATGTAGAAAGCTGAAACTGGATCTATTCATTATCTTTTCAAAATAATGGAGAATTCTTTCATATAAAGTTACATATATGTGTGTGTAGCTGAATAAAATAAATGAAAAAAGTAGTAATAGCAGAAATTTACTAAAGTCTGATTGGTGTCTGGTATTGTTCCTTGAAAATGTTTCAATCTAAAGCATTTTATACTGTCCTATGTTAGAAAAAATTAGGAATATGTAGTAAAAATCAAGAAATAAAGGCATCTACCCTTTGACGTACAATGAACATGACAAAAATAAAAAGTAGATGAAATAGAAAATAGGAAAAAATTTAGTTTTCAATGAAACAAGGGCTAAAATCAGAAAACAGAAATTAGCCATCACTTAAAAAAAATAAAGCAAAATCTGGGCCAAAGAGGGAGAAACTGCAATGGATCTTTGTCTATAATTATATATCTATATCTACTTAATTTATCTATCTGTATACATTCATTTTTTCCCTTTATAAGAGGGTAGATGGATGTATTGAGAGAGATAAGATAGAGACAGAGATAGATAGAGATAGAGATAGAGATAGAGATAGAAGGGTTAGAGTTAGAGCTAGAGTTAGAGGGAGAGCTAGGGATAGAGACAGAGATAGAGATAATAGATTAGACACAGAGATAGATAGAGATGAGATATAGAGATAGAGATAGAGATAGAGATAGAGATAGAGATAGAGATAGAGATAGAGATATCACTTCAAAACTAGAGGATAAAGACTTCTATACAGGTAGTTTTAATAGTCCTCAAGGACTACATTTTAATTGCAGATATCTAGAGAGTAGGACCACACCTAGAAAGCATTGTTAAACCATCATTTGAGAAACCCACTTGCAGAGGTTAAAACGGCAGGAAAGGTATCTGTGTCTGGGATCCCTAAGATCATGCTGAGGTTCAATAGTTTGCTAGAACTCACAGGGCTTAAAAAAGCTGTCATACTCAAACTTGAAATTTATTATAGTTTCTTGTTACAGATTAAAATTAGTAAAATAAAACAGCACATTGTATGAATGAAGTCCAGGAGAAACCAGGCTCATGCTTCCAGGTGTCCCCTTCCAGAGGAGTTGCAAGGGAACATGCTTCTCAACACCATCTGATCAATGGTATCAGTAGTATCATATCTTATTTACATAGGTAGTTGAATCTTATCAACAATGCCAGTGTAATACCATACTGTAGTATGATCATAGCACAATTTAATTTTATTGTAGAACAAATCATTAAGTATCATATAAATTTTTGCTATGCCTTCCCACAGAATGGGCCTTTGTCCAAATACCATATATTTTTATGAGTAGTAGTTATTACAATTGACCATGATTTGGTTATTTCTAGATTCCAAGTCAGTTGGGGATAAAGCCGCCTTCCCTGTCTTAGTTCAAAGGCTTGTACTGAAACTAGTTTCCATTGTGCACTGCTATATAGCAGGGCCCATCTCCCACTTAAGAGAGAATATGGGTGTTCAGAACAGTTGCTATTACTGTTAACCATATTATAGTTATAGAATATGTCTTATTTTGGCCCATTCTCCAGGCAATGACAATTGTAGTGCATTAATGTGAATAAGAAGTTTCTTCAGAGAACTTCCATAAATTTGGAGATGCATGATTCCTAAAAAATATCACCTTTGATTCTCAGCAGCTAAGATGAAGAGCTATTGCCCCATGGCTTTTTTGATATCGCAGTAGTCAAGAAGCCCTGCTTGGGGGCTTAGGGTACAAGCCCTTTGCCAAAGGTACAACCTAGCATTATCCATCAGTATTGGTTGAATCAGCCTGAACCACTTCACTGAAGTCCCGTCATCTTTCCAGGCCAATTCCCATCTTTGTGCCTTGCCTTCCTGCTAGAAGACAATTTAGTCTAATCTGCTAATTCCAGTTAATAAATATTTTTATTCCCTCTGAATGTCATTTCTCATTAAAAACAAATTAAGCTTGTGCCACATTACCTAGACCAGTATTTATTTCCCCTGAAACCCTTTTCTGTCTTGTGGGATAATGTTTAATCCACCATAAGTACTGTTGCCATTATGTGCTAGTGGCTTGAATGCAGTTAAAAGACATATTTTGTATCCAAAAATGTTGGGTTCCACATTATAGAGTTAGATGTGTCACACCTACATTTAATATAGTCTGAGTATGCTATACTACTCTACACAGCCTTTTACCTCTCAGGCTAGGGATATTCTCCAGGAAAATTTGAATTCACTGTGTGATACCTATTGCTTTATTCCCATGAGAAATTCATTGTCTTTTTTTTTCTATTCTGTTTAAGACTAAAAATACGAGTGATGTATATGTGTGCATAGCACATTGTGGCATGTTGGGAATGCCACTGGCATATTTCATTCATTATGACCAGGGACGTTTCTAAGCATTTGGTCATTGAGGTTTATAGCTACACAGTAATCATTCTGATGAGAGCTGTGCACTTCATGATTCAACAGACCAGTAGAGTAGTTCCTGGAAATTTCTTCCCAAATGATGCCTTTTTTAGTAGATACAATCTGAAAAGTAAGAAAGAAAAGATACTAGGACATTTCTAGAGTTACACTCAGTTATTAATAATTGGCACAACTCATCATCATGTTATGTGACTAAAGTATCTCAGAGTTCAAGGTAAATCAGGTTTATAGGCTTCCGTTTGACTTTGTCAGGTTCCAAAAGCAGGATCGTTCTTAGTAAACATATGGCTTCATCCTTTGGGTTATATGGTATAATTGTATTAAAAGATAACATCATTCTTTTATTCTGACTCTCTTGATGCATCGGTCTCCCTTGTTTTATAACTGATATATTTCTTCCTTTACCCTCAGCTATTATCTCTCTTTTTCACAATTTGTCATTGATTTTAACTCCACATTTTCCAAATTTGGAAAGGATGTTATGGTAAGTCACTAAGCTGGTTCAGAATGCTGGCAGCAATACCAGTCTACCCAAAGTTTCTTCGACAATATATTCCCATTCATGTAGAGTCATGTTATATAGACATAAAACTAATAGTCTATCCCAACCACCAGGCAATACAGCTGCATTCACTATTCACTGTCAACCTAAATTTTGCCAGACAGATGAAGGCATATTCCATACAACCAGGATCTTTGTAATTCTGGTAAAAAGAATTAAAATGATACACTTACTTATTTAGAAATTATCCCTGCTTCTGACACCCACAGCTGTAGCCCTGGTCCTAGGCCTATGGCATCATATTGGAAAAAAGAAAAGATGATGTGGGGAAGAACTGTATATTTATACCTGTATTATCTCTTATCCCTGGTGTACTATTCAGAGTACTCCAAAGAAACAGAACCAATAGGATACACACACACACACACACACACACCCACACACACACACACACACAGGTATACATATACATCTGTATATATTTATATATGTGTGCACACACATATATACATATGTATATTTTTACGAAAGGAGAGATTTATTAGTAAGAAACTGGCTCATGATTGTGAACACTGGCAAGTTCAAAATCTGTCAGGGAGGGCAGCAGGATGGAGGCCCAGGGAAGAGATTCAGTTTGCACCTGAACTGAAGGTCATCTGCTGGCAGAATCCCCTCTTCCTAGGGGAAGGTCAGTCTTTTTTAAAAATATTCAGTGAATTGGATGAGGCCCACCCACATTATGGAGCTCAATCTGCTTTACTCACTGTCTGCTGATTTGAATGTCAATCTCATCCAAAAAAATATTTTCACAGAAATATATAGAATAATGTTTGACAAAATATCTGCTGCTATGGTGAGAATACTTGTGTTTCCCCTCAATTTATATGTCAAAACCTTAACCTCCAAGGTGATGATATTAGAAGGTAGGGTCTTTGGGGAGGTGATTAGTTTATGAAGATGGAGCCCTCAAGAGTGGGATTAGTGCCTTTATAAAATAAGCCCAGGGGAGCTCATTTGCTCCTTCTGCTATGTGATGACACAGGGAAAAGGCACTCTCTATGAATGAGGAAATGATCCTTCACCAGGCACTGAGTCTGCTGGTGCGTTGATCTTCGACTTCCCAGACCCCAGAACAGTGATACATAAATTTCTGTTGTAAGCTACCTAGTCTACAGTATTTTGTTAGAGGAGCCTGGACAGATTAAGATGTGGGTACTATGGCCTAGCCAAGCTGACACATGTATTTAGCTATTACACCTTCTTAGCCAGTTACCTCCCCAACAAAAGCAGAGGGATCTATCTAGAGAGGAACTCCCCTCTGCTGCCCCTCACACTCATGAAAGTGTGTAAGCCAGTCCTTCATTCTTTTATCTTCCCCCATTTTACACAAAACATGTTACTGTCAGGCTAATATGAATCATGATATATCCATTTAATGGAATGTCTTTTTGCTCATTGTTAGACACTATGAGCTGTTAAATGGGTTCCTTGTGTTGAAGAAATGTAACTCAGCAGTTCAAGACTTCAGGCATACAAAAACAGTCATATCAGGCAAAATATATCAAAAGTTCTGATACTTGTCCTGGAGATTGTCCAAGGAACAACACTGAAGACACATTTCTTTGGAATGTGCAAAGTTTGAGCAACCAAGACCGGCTGAGTTAGCCCTTCCCTTCCCAAGAGTTTAATAAATAATATACTCTTTTTTTATATAGCATGCTTTTTCCTGGTAGGAAACTCTGATGTGAGGTAGGTGAAAGAAGAAGAGTAAAGAGGTAATAGCTGGATTATCTGATTGAGTCTTTTTGCCTTAACAAGCTTCATTGTACAGTACACAAATCATCTTCTCACCAGAAAGAAACAATAAAATCTGTTTTAATGTAATTTTAACATAGTTTATTCAATTGCAAGTACATAGTTTAATTTGCAATAATGACTGTGTTTAAAACCAGCTCACATAATTACTAAAAATCTAACCATTAGTTCTTCCTAGACAATACAAGCTACCACCAGAATAGCACTGCTTTTATTTTATGTAATTATTCTGTTTTACTTTTTCACGCCTCTCCTGAGTACTGCAAAGACACTCTTAGTTCTAATCTTTTCGGTATTTTCATCTTTTGTTGGGGTCATTTTTTTCACAAAGAACTTTATTATGCTCAAATGCCTATAATTTCATTGAATCTCTTCCTTTCTGGAATATTTTCATAATTTGCTTTGTTTAGACTCACTTTTATGTGAAATTGTAAAATATGATAAAGTTGGCATTTCATTCATATCACAGGGAGGCTTTTCGTGGTATATTTGTACTTTTTGAATTTTAAACCATATAAACAAATTCTTAAAAGATAATTTTCAATAATTTTTATATCATTGACTCATTTTTATAACCATCTATTTATAGCTATATGTCTCAAATTCTTTTTATTTTATAAACGTTTATTAGGTTCTTCTCATGTGCCAGTTCCTACTCTAGAGGATGAGGATTCAGCATATGCAAACTTTTAAAACTCTTATGTTCTCATGTTGAGACAAATAATAAACAAAAAGAAAAAAATAAGGAAACCATATAGTATACCTAGTAGTGATTGCTACAAGGAAAAATAAAGTAGAAAAAAAATTATAGAAAATATTAGTACAATTGATCATCATTATTTGTAGATTCTGTGTTTACAAATTTGCCTACTTCCTAAAATTTATTTGTAACTCCAAAATCAATACAATGTGTTCTCAGTCATTCATGGCAGGTACCAAGTGACAAAAATCCTGGGTCATCCGACACATACACTTTGTCAGACAAAGTCAAATAAGGCGCTGCTTGACAGCTAACATACAGCACACAAATGTTTTTTCACAATCTATTTTGTGCCATGGTTTTTACTTTGTTATGCTTTTTTTTGGTAGTGATTTCACTATTAAAAGTGGTCCCAGAAATAGTGCCGATGTGCTGTCTGATGTTGCTAAGCACAAGTAGACTGAGATGTGCCTCACAGAGAAAACATGACTTGTAATACTGCTTGCTGGCTGTGAGTTCAGGGTGAATGATCAATATTATATATTAGGTGAATTTTCTTTTAACAGAAACACACATAAAATTATGTATTGATTAGATGATGAAAATTTCATGACTAGAAATTTGCAGGAACCTAACCCTCTCCTCCTTCTAGGAGCAATGGTTCAGTGTTCTTGGTGACTCAGTTTCACAGTGACTTCATAAACATAAGGATTGCAAATATTGACAATTAACTGCAGTAAAATTGCCCATATATAGATACTGAAAATATTTTAAAGTTAAAATCAATAAAATATGTAGAAGAAACAGAATTTAAGTGTGAATTAAAGAAAAGTGTAAATTCTTTATGTAGGAGATTCTGGAAGGATGGACTCGTCCTACTCTGAGGTGGAAAAGTTTGTGAAACAACAGGCTTATGGGCAGATCGTAAGTTAGTATTAAGACATTAACTTTATAGATGCATATTAAATATACAAGTGTAAATGTATAGCTACTTAAATATATAAATCTGTTGTTTGGTTTATGAGATTACATAAATTCATTAAGAATGTGAATTAGAGACATCCAGAGACACAATTCTGAAGCCTTCTAATGTTTAGAGATCAAGGAAATGGAAAAGAGCAGTAAAGGCACTTAAATGATATAAAGAAAAGGGAGAAGAATGAGGTTATTTTTCTGAGTAGATAAATGACCTTTTAGAGATGTAACAAAATAGCTATAACAAGCCATCTACTATCACCTAATAAAGGGCTTTGCCTGTGCACTTGCTTTCACTCTAGATACACAATTTTTCTCCTTTCTGTGGGATCTTTCACATTAGCATAAATCATGTTATATGATCTTCTTCAAAAAGTATCCTTTGTCATGGCTTACACCTTTCAGATACCTTCTTAAAGAGAACTTATACCACTCTATTCCTCATCTCCCACTGTCTTTCAAACCTATGCCAATTCATCTTTCATTCCTAATACTCCACCAAAATAAATCTGATAACCTACACTGGAAACCTCCAGGCTTCAAAATCCAATGATTACTTCTTAATCATTATCTTGCTGGTTTCCTAACTATACTTGAAACCACAGATCATTTTTTTCTTGATACAGTTTCTGGACAGTACACATTTCCAGTATCCTTCATTCTTAAAAATTTGTTCAGTCTTTTTTCCTGGTCATTCTTCCTCTAGACATGCATATTTCTGTTTGCCACCAGTTCCCTCCATAATTTCCACTTCTCTAAATACTTGGATAGCATAATCTTGTCTCATGGTTTTGAGCACCAATATATACTGATGACTCCTCAAGGTATATCTTCAACAATCATTTATTTCTGAACCTCAGTATTAAAAACTGAAATAATCCCTTTACATATGCTACTTGAATGTCAAATAGACACCTCAAAGAATATCTGTCCTAAGCTGAATTTTTTCTTTCTTCCCCCAAACCATGATCTTACCCTAATGTTTTTCAACTCAATAAATAATACTCCCATTTACAGAGTTACTCAGGGCAAAAGTCTTTAGAATGATCTTCAGTTTTTTTTCTCACACTGCACTGCCACTTAAACAGCAAATGCTTTAGACTATACTTTCAAAATAAACCCAGAATCCAGCCATCTTTTATTACCTCTGTCTTATCAGCCTAGTTTAAGCCATTGTATCCTCTCATACAGACCATTTCAGTAGTTCAAACTTGTTGAACCTGCGGCCTGCGGGCTGCATGCAGCCCAGATGGCTTTAAATGCAGCCCAACATAAATATGTAAAGTTTTTTTAAAACATTACGAGATTTTTTTTTTTGCAGTTTTTTTTAGCTCATCATCCATTGTTAGTGCTAGTGCATTTTATGTGTGGCCAAACACAATTCTTCCTCTTCTAATGTGGCCCAGGGAAGCCGAAAGATAGGACACCCCTGCAGGAGTTTGATAATCTGTCCCTTTGTTTCTAAACTTGGCCCTTCTCTTGAAATTAATTTTTTACAAAACAAAGAGACATTTAAAAATATAAACCAAGTTGTATTATTTCCTGCTGAAATGTTCAATATTCCCTATTTCATGGCTTTGAAGAGTAAAATCCAAAGTATTTACCAAAGCTTACCAAGCCCTATGTGATTTGGCTTCTGCTACCAGTTTTCCTTTGCTCATTGTGCTGCAGCCACACTGACCTCTTTCCAAAACCTGGAAAATCCCAGCCATGAACATGACTTTGGTAATTTGTTCTTATGATTCTTTTGCCTTAAATTCTCTTCACCGACTATTTTTGTGAGACTACTTTACTCAGAACTCCGGTCAAATGTCACCTTTCAGGGTAATCTTCTCTGGCCAACTTATATATTTTTATTTTCTCTATCTCATCCAGCTAAATGTAAGCTCAAAAAGGTAAAGATTTCTTTGTTTACCACTGTATTTGCAGTATTTCCTTTTTAATATCTCTATCTGGTTTACATTTAATATATATTCCTGACTGACCATTGCATTAGCCATTTTACTGAATATGTTCCAATTTCTTATCAATAGTAACATCTACCTCATACTTTTATTTATTCAGCAAAGTTCTTTATAGCTTATAAAGATTATAGATGCTTTAATGCATATGACTTGAGGAAAAGTATTTCAGGAGGTAATATAATAATGGCTACTCTTGGCCAAAATTAAGTCAAAATTTTCATAAATTTTTTTTTTTTTATTTTTTTGGCAGAGTTTCTCTCCTGTTGCCTAGGCTGGAGTTTAGTGGCATTCTCCTGGCTTACTAAACCTCTGACTTCCTGGCTCAAGCAATCCTCCTGCCTCAACCTTCTGAGTAGCTAGGACTACAGGCATGTGCCACCATGCCCAGCTAATTTTTGTATTTTAGGTAGAGAAGGGGTTTCCCCATGTTGGTCAGGCTAGTCTCCAAATTCTGACTTCAAGTCATCCACCCCCCTCAGCCTTTCAAAGTGCTGGGATTACAGGTGTGAGCCACTGTGCCCGGCCAAAATTTGTATTACATTTTTTAGAAAAATGTGGAAGATAAGACAAATGTTTTTGTTGTCTCCAGATCATGACTTCTTTAGTACTCGCATCAATCCAAAAAATGGTGTAGGTTAGTATGTGAGAAGAAATAAGAAATAGGGGCACATTATTTGCTAGTATGACTCTATTTTTTTTTTGTTGTTATAATCTTCCATAAAAATTATCAAAACATGAGAACATATTCAGTTCTGTGATTTCTAAGTGCGTGTGTAAGTCTATTTTTGTTTGTTTGTTTTTTGTTTTTGTTTTTGTGTTTTTTTTTTGGCATGCTGCTTAATACATTCTGATGCTTGGCTGATCCATTTAGGCCAAATATAAACAGAAAAATAAAAAATTGGTCACTGAATTGTTGCTCTATCTTGGAAGGTTATAGAATTGACATTTCTTAACTCTGCTGTTATACAGCCAAATTATGTTCTAACAATATAGCGTGATTTATTCATACAACTTATTTTGATAACATATTTGACAATATTTTGGATGCATTAACTTGAAGATACCATTTAAGGATTTTCTTACTGGTTTTTAGTCTAGAATTAAATTAGAACCCATCTTGACAGACTAGTACTTTTAAATAACTATGTAACATAATGTTCACTATCTGTACTCTACCTATATAATTCAACCAACCCAAATACGATAATGGAAATTATTTGATCTATTCTCATGAAGAGTTAATTAAATTAATGATAGAGACCATTGCTTCATGCCTGTATCATATATTTAAATGGCAATCAAGCTATTTCCTTGAGAATATGAAGTTCTCATCGTTCTTGTTGCAGTCCTCTTACATTGTCCATATTAAGGAGGGAACTGCTCCCAATTTTAGCCTCCATTTTCAAATTAGCCTTCTGTGCTTTCTAGTGAACCCCCGTTGGCTACTTTGAAAACTTTCTTTTTTCAAATCCAACACATGCTGGCTGCCATTTGCTTCTTTCTTCTTCCCACATTATACTGATATCATGTAATTATGTGGCTGTTGGGGGTTTATATCCATCTGCTTATTTTGGGAGGTTTGTGTGGATACATTTGTTGTGCTTGACCCCTGTTAATCTCAACAGGGATGGTAACAGGTTCAAGAGGCTAAAGAAGAGGTCTGGAGCCAGCAAACAAGACATAGTATTTTATTAGCCAGAACATTACATACAGAGATGGTCCAGGAGTGGCAGGTTGGACAGGAGAAACTTACAGCCCAGTGGTGGTGGGCTGGGTAGGAGAACAGCAACTGCTTTTAAAATACATGCAGTTTATTTGATATGTTCACTTAGCACCCTTGCCCTAACAACCTACACCGGGCAACCTTCATCTACCCCCCAAACAAAGAACCTAGATAGCCTGTATGGTCCACATTCCACCGGAAGGGATGGGTTTAGATGTTCCTCATAGTTAAGGAATGAATCTCCAAGTTGGCTACTATCAGATTCCTTAGCTCCTAACTCCAAACATACACTCAAGTGCATCTACCATAGAGGGTCATTCACAGGGTATATATACTTCAGTTATTGCTGTCAGGTGTATCTGCCTTACAACATTGTTTCTTAGTTTTGTTGTAAATGTGTTTCATGCATGTTTTTTTTCTAGTTCTGTCCATTTTCATTTGAGAATTTGGAGAGACTTAAACAATGCTGTTTCCACAGCATCCTTCTAGAGTACCCTCTTTATTTTTAAAAAATCTGAATATAAGCATTTTATCCTCCTTCTACGGAATGGAAAACTTTATGAATCCAATATCGGGTAGATGTGAAGTTGTGCCACTATAAAATTATTGCTATTTATAACATAATATTGACTTTTTCTTCTATTCTTTCAAACTGCCTGTGGAAAAGGCATTTTGAATGTAATGTTAACAGCAGGGTGCCTAGATTATTATAAATTCTACATTCTTCACAGGACATTAGGAGAATTAACATTTTTCCCTCCTAAATCAGTTATCTCAGTGCGTGGTGTTTTGTTCCTAACAGCAGTAATACTGTAAGAACAGGCAATTCAGTATAGCTATTGTGATACCTACTTTATTGTTTAATACTGAATTCAACCAAATGTTTGAGAGATACACAAACCAGAAGTTCTTAAAACCTCATCAACCCTTTGTATGTATCATATTTCTTGTTGTGACCTTGTTTTCTGTCTGTAGCATAAATCTGTCAAACACCTCTACAGACACTTCCATAATAGACCTAATTAGACTATATAATTACTATAGTTTGTTTGCATGTAAAATTTGTTATTATAATGTTATCTCAATATAAGTGCATTATTACTAAGCCAAATTGGAGAAGAATATTTGAGTAAGTGGCTTTGACCTTCTGTAATCTTGGCTATTATTGCTCTTGAGGTTTATGTTATTCAAACAAATCCACAGGTATGCTCAATCTTGTTTTGCTTCTTTCTATCTGAAAGACCTCTCTTACTCTTTCACAATATATCTGAAATGTACTAATTTTAACCTCTGGTTTCTATTAGATCTTACTCATTTACCATTTTTCTATATCATGTATTCGCTCTGATCAATACTATCTACTCCATATATATGATGATTAAATGATAACACCACCATTTGGAGGAGTAGGTTTTGCATTAATGTTTGTTTCAGGGCTCCACAAATTAGTAGAGGAATTCTTTGGAGGACGGTAGTCAGATCCTTCAGAAGAAGACCAAAGACAATTGGTCCTCTTAAATTATTTTCTAATCTTAGAGTAATTTCTGGCTTCTGTAGCTTCACCTAATTTTCATTAATTGTAGAATAAAGTGTTTCAAAAAGATTTTTGTACTTTCCTAAGGGAGGATCATAGCAAGCTTCAGGAACTGATCACAGCAGACTTTTCCATGTGAGATGACAACATTACATTCTGGTCTCCTATGTATAACATGTGGCTCAAGAATGATATTAGCATGCCATATGCAGTATTCCTGGAAATAAGCTGTGGTGTTTTCTCTGTGCTCAGTCCACGTTCATTGATTTTCTATATTTTATCTAAAATATGTAAATCAAAGCAGATTTTTAAGGCTCTTAAAAAGATTTATAAAATGTACATTAGACTCCTATGTTTGTTTTAGATGACACAAAGCACAATTCTTTTTCTTCAAAGTCCAGAAAAAGATTTTTTTTAATTTCTAAGCTAGAAAATAACTTTCAACTCACTTTAAGTCAATAAGTACATATAATCCATGCATTAACTCTCAATTTCTTTAGATTTATAGTCTCTTTATTCCGTTAAGAGTTTGATGAAGCTTTAATCAGTTTTACACCTCTGAAAACCTGGATTTCATTTGCATCTCTGTGGGAAATTACTTAGGGATTGTTTGAAAATGCCTTAAGACTCTCATCACACTGCTTGTTTACTCTCTCCTGCTATTTACAGCCACATGCTTTAAAAAAAAAGTTAACTATGGAACCCCAGCAGGACTTCTCATTTCTAAACAAGTCTCCAAGGGGCAATAAAGCATTATAGACTAGATACAAAATCCATTAATAGGCATTTTAAGTGAATCCTGTAGGGGAAGGTATTTCTGCCTCTTCCATTGAAGAAGCTCAGAGAAGATAATTCCCCTAAATAAGCATCTGGAAAATTTCACTAGGAGGAAACTTATTTTTCATGTGTGTATTTCAGTTACCTACTTCTGGGTTACAAAGGACTCAAAAACTTAATGTTTTAAAACAAGAATGATTTATTGCTGCTCAAAATGCTGTGACTCATCAGGCTTAGCTGGGCAGTTCCTCCACTCCATATGGACTAGCTGAAGTCACTTAACACAGCTGCCTTCAGATGGGAGCTCTGTGGGGTCAAGAACATCCAAGATGACCTGTCTTCCACCAGGCACTCTCTCTCTTTAGCTGCTCACATTTAATAATTAAATCTGAACTTTTTTACAGCATGTTGCCTGGCCTTCAGAGAGAGCTTTCCAAGGTTGTAAGCCTCAATATGTGTTTATATCAAATGCTTTCATGAGACTTGCTAATGTTTCAGTAGCCAAACAAGTCTCTTGGACAAGCCCAGGATCTGTGTGATAAGGAACTACACAGATGAGTGAATGAGAGAAGATATTGTTCTTTGTGGGCTACCAATGAAAGTCTGCACTGTACGTCTATGTATATGTGTGCATACTTGTATGTTTAAACTTTCTCAAATATGTATTCAGAAAATTGATCAGATAAATATATGTGCTTATTATTTAATCAGTTTTCTGAAGCTCACATCTACTAACAATGATATAGTTGTTTTCCTCTTTTAGTTTGATAGTTAACATGCTAATTTTTATTTGGATTTAAAGCTCTTTAAATATGTTTTTAATTCTGTTTAGTTGGGAGAAACACCTACTTTCTCCATGCCTCAAATTGCTAAATATTTAAATGGATTTTTGTGATGGTTAAATAATGTAATTAAGAATGAATGGTGCAGATTATTATCGGACTATGTACTGTAAAGAGTGCAGCATCTAAGGGGTACAGTTCTCATAGTTTAAATTTGTATTGTTTAAGTAACTTTAAATCAATCTAATATTATGCTCAACCATGAGAAAATTATCGATATATAATAAGAAATTTTCAGCAGATGAGAATAAACTATCTGGTGTTCATAGATCAGTATGTTGACATAATTTTCTGAAATAGAAAAGTGTTGCTATTTTTATTTCAGGATCATTAAAAAATGAATTCAGCACTTTGGGAGGCCGAGGCGGGTGGATCACAAGGTCAGGAGATCGAGACCATCCTGGCTAACACAGTGAAACCCCATCTCTACTAAAAACACAAAAAATTAGCCAGGCATGGTGGCGGGTGCCTGTAGTCCCAGCTACTCGGGAGGCTGAGGCAGGAGAATGGCATGAACCCGGGAGGCGGAGATTGCAGTGAGCCGAGATTGCGCCACTGCACTCCAGCCTGGGCGACAGAGTGAGACTCCGTCTCAAAAAAAAAAAAAAAAAAAGTGAATTCAGTAATTAAAACTCCTTTGTTGATTAAACAACATTTAAAATAAGCAAGGAGATACTTTTCTAAATGTGCAGATTATTCATTATATTAGTGCACTAAATATACTTGTCACATTGTATTTGCACTTCATCATGACATGTTTATTTACCAGAATGATATGGTTCATTTACTATTTTAAATCTACTGAAACAATTATGATACAAAAAATTAGCTAATAGATATCTCCCATGAATAATTCACCAAAAATAATAATTGAGATTTCCGTAATTATATAATACTATAAAAATGTAATTTTTGTTGATTACATGATTGAATACATTATTATTTTGCAATTTAAACACATTCGATATTAAGTTAAAATGTTATGTATTCCAATATATTTTCCTCCCATGTGACAGAAAAACTTTGTTTAAAATAGATTATCATTATCAGAAAATAGAAAATGAGAAAACATCAGACAAAAAATAAGAAAAATATATTTGACTGTCACATAATTTTTTGGAGAAAATTAAGAACAAAAGAAATATAAATAAATAAAAATACTTCAGCTCTATTTGTTTCAGAAGAATGAAGACTTATGGAGCATGGTTTAATTTTAACTTCCACTTTCAGGTCAGCCATAATAGAATTTCTTTAAAAGCACACACAGGAGGAAAGAAAATCTTAGGACTTTTTTAACCAAATGAAGTTTATAACAATCATTATTTGCGTTATAATTTGAATATTAAGCACTATGCACTCTTGTTGAAAACTTTCTATGCACTAAAATATTTTATCTTTCCCCAAAAATATATCAAATAGGAAGTTGTTTAAAACTTACTTGCTTACCAATATTTTAAAATGGTGGAAAAAGATAGATGCTAATTATTTATTCTACTTTTAATAATTTATTATTTTTTTTCTTTTCTCTCTTTTTTTTTTTTTTTTGAGACAGAGTCTTGCTCTGTCACCCAGACTGAAGTGCAGTGGCACAATCTCTGCTCACTGCAACCTCTGCCTCCTGGGTTCAAGCCGTTCTCTCACTTTTGCCTCCCGAGTAGCTGGGACTACAGGCACGCACCACCATGCCCATCTAATTTTTGTATTTTTAGTAGAGATAGGGTTTTACCATGTTTGCCAGGCTGGTCTCAAACCCCTGACCTCAAGTGATCTGCCCACCTCAGCCTCTCAAAGTGCTGGGATTATAGGCATGAGCCACTGCACCCAGCCTAGTATTTTTCAATGCCACAAATGAACTGGCAATGGAAAATATGAATAAAAAGAATACAAGAGGTTGCAAAGATCAACAGCACTTATCACATATCCATAGTCAGCATAAAGAAAATAAATGCTTATTATAACAACAATGACATTTCAATCTAAATTGAAATATAAATATAAAACATACATGACTAATGTTACAGAACAAAGTTTATGTACAATTGATAAAATAA